>NC_056732.1:254240344-254375344 GCF_019279795.1 Protopterus annectens
AAATACGTATACATCTATTTAGATATTAATATATGTACACACACACACACACACACACACACACACACACACACACATACAGCTACATGTTTAAATACATTTCCTGTACTGTTGAATGACTGTGCTGGATGATATGTTTGTGAAAATATCAGAGTTATGTGTATCTGACATGGCGTAGTGGTAAATCATTTTGGTTATGGTGTGCAGGGTCCTGGGTTTGAGCCTTGCAAAGGCTGTTTATTTTGTTGCTAAGCACTGCTACCTTCCATTTACAGTTTCTTATACTCAGTTAGCTTCTAAATTGCTTAACCTGTGTAGGCATTGCTTACCCCTGCGCAGACAAGCTTAAACCCACTTACTGCTGCTTAAAAGTGCTTACTCCCACTTACCCCCGTGCTAATTTCTTTAAAAGAAAAGAAAAAAGGGTTGATAGGAAAGTGGTGAAAAAGGGGCACAAAGAAGGAAATACAGTATTGAAAATAGCCAGGGATGTGCAGAAGGGTGTAGGGAAGGTCCATAGCTGCCCGTTTCTTCTACAGCAACAACTATGCATATACACTGACTTTGGACACTCAAACCCCTGAGAGAGGGGTGAGGACAACATTAATATGTTGTGAAGCCATTTAGACCAGATTACATGTGTCCAGTGTATACATGTGCAAAATGGACAGCTATGTGTGGGACGATATTTTTTTTGGGGAACAGATTGCCTTTTTTTTCCAGGTTAGAGTGGGATGTTGGGGAGGGATAGTATGTATATTTGGGGAGATAGGTTGGGTAGGTTAACAGACAAGACAAACAAGATGCATACAGGGGTGGTATATGACACATGAAGGGGGTAAACACCTTGATGGGGAGGGGTGTTGGGAAATCGAAAGCCTATGAGTCCCCTAGTGGAAATAGTGGGATTGAGATCCCCACCCATGGGCAATCACCACTGCATCTTCATAGTCCCAAAGGTGGCTGTGCTGGGGGCTGAGTCGGAGAGCCAGGCTGACCCTCTAGTTGCAAAACACGGCCCTCAAGCTGGTGTAGAAGATCTCCAAACTGCTGATCGAGCTCTCTACACACCCTGACCCAGACCTGGCAATGGGTGACAGCTTTCTGTCCATGCCCGCTCCCAGGGGGGGTGAGCCCCATCCCCTGAGGTGGTTCCACCCGAAGTTGATGCAGGACCAACAGACAAGGAGGTCCTGGGTTGGGCCCCAGATGTGCTGGTGCCCAATGCCACGGCTAGCTGAGGTGGGACAGGTCGGTCCACTGGGACCTGCATTCCCATACATGCTATGGTGTTTATGGTATATCAACATATGTGGGTTAGTAACAGTCAACACATATCAATATAAAACAGGAACGGTGGTTAAGTAGCAGCTTGTAAAGTCCAAAAGAAGCAGCAAAAAAAAAACCGATACAACTAAAACATTTATTGGTAGAGCAAAGCTTTCAGGTATAACAATCCTTCTTCAGTGTAAGATAACAAGCAAACTCATTGGGTCACTTAAATACCAAGCAGATAACAATCATTCAGTAAAACACAGCCAATAAAAACAGATTCTCAATTGAACATATATTAATTAAATGAACAAAATAAATAAAAATAGATAAATAGTTAACACATTCCAGGGTTAGGTATAAGAGCATGCATAGATATTCCCATTAACCCAGACACCAGATACGAAACAGTTGCATAGCAGTCAGAACACATGCATATATGGACCACAGTGGTAATAACAACAGCATGCAGGTACATTGATGGCACCATGCCACCAATGTTGGAGTATTTCAACATAGCACATGCATGGAAACAGATTTAAATAATTATCAACCAATAGGACATATGTCCCAACAGAACAGTAAAGTCATCACATACCAGTTGAGGTGGGTATTTAGTTTATTGTTGGAGATATGGTGTGGGGGAGAGAAAGATGTCAGTTAACAACTAGTATATTCCTGTAGTTCACATTACTTTCCTAGTCAGTGCTGTTATCTGTACCTTACACGTATAACTGCACTACCATATTGCCTTAGTTTGGACAGTGATATGGCTGTCATCTTTATACATGAACTGGTTTTACCTTCAGTAGACACCTCTTACCTGGTATACCTGTGGAGGAAATGTTTGTTAACACTAACTGTTTCTACACATACTCCTAGATTCCAGGTTGATGTTGTGCACATACCTGTCCATTTCTGCACAGACTCTGGCCATGTCTTGACCACATGCAGGTGAACCAGAACATATCTAGACTATTGCCTTCTTCAACCTTTAGTGACTTACAACTCTCTTATACAGGCTTTCCTACACATTTATATTATGTAGCACAGTGTGGGTGACAGTGATCAGTGATACCTTATTATTCAGAGCAACTGCAACACTCACAATTCCATACAATACCAGAGTAAACAGTACCAGTACAGGGCATCAAGCTTTTTATTTCTCAGCACAGTATTTGTATCCGACGTACCTGTGGAAGCAATGTTTGTTAGCACTATCTGAATGTTGCCACACAGATTTCCAGATTACACATTAGTATTGCGCAAATACATCTCACCTTGTTACTGTACACACACTGGTCACAGCTTGACAACATAGGGGTGTAGACAGGACATACTTGGCTTATTACTCTCATAACAGTTTTTGGAGTTGCTAGAGTGACAGGTTTGTTCTCATAGATGTGTGACAATCAGTTGTATTCCCTGTTTGCTGCCTAAACATCTGGGATCACCCCACTGACTTCCCAGGGGGACTGGGTGACAGGCAGCAGATATGGGCCCATATACTGGATATTCTGGTCTTATCTGTACAATTGTGGGGTATGATTCTGTATGCAGCCTACTTCCACTCCCAGGATTCAGACCATGGCTGTGTCTGCTAAAACTAAAACACTGTCCATCACAGTTGTGTGTGCTATATAGACATTGCTTTATATCTCCTATCTGCTTTCTGTCTTATAATTATCCTGTGGTTTTACATTCTGACCTTGTATGACAACACTCTTATACAGGATTTCCTAGACAGTTATATTTTGTAGGACAGTGTGGACGACAGTGATGAGTAATATCTTATTATTCAGAGCAACTGCGTCAGTCACAATGCCATACAATGCCAAAGTAAACAGTACCAGTACAGGGTATCATTCCTTCATTTCAGGACACAGTGTTCGTATCTGACAGACCTATGGGAGCAATGTTTGTTAGCACTACCTGAATGTTGCCACACACAGTACCAGATTCCACATTACTATTATGCACATACAACTCACTCTGTTACTGTACACACTCTGGTCACAGCTTGAAAACATTGGGGTGTAAATGGGACATACATGGCTTATTACTCTCATAGGATCTTGGGGAGTTGCTAGTGTGCCAGCTTTGTTCTCATTGATGTGTGTTAATCAGTTGTATTTCCTGTTTGCTGCCTATATGTCTGGGATCATCCCACTGATTTCCCAGGGGGACAGGCAGCAGATATGGGCCACTTTACTAGACATTCTGGACATATCTGTACAATTGTGGGGTATGATTCTATATGCAGAGTACTACCACTGCCAGAATTCAAACCATGGCTGTGTGTGCTAGAAATACAACAGTTCATGTCTCAGTTGCATGTGCTATTTGGATTTTGTTGTCAGCATTTTCACTGTTTTCTGTCTATGTGTCTCTCAGTTGTACTAAATGACCTCTGGGGATTACACCAGTCATATACAGACATTCCTACACGTTTTATTTATGTTGCACAGTGTGGGTAACAGTGCTTAATACAACAGTACTCTTAAGTGATTGCAAATCTTCATTACCAAAATATACCAGAGTATACACATGCAGTTCAGCAGTTAGACCTTTACTGCCAGGCTATTATGCTTTTATTTACATACAAACTATATGAGACTCTTTCTGCCATATTCCCAGGTGTATGCTGTACTTGCCTTAAACAATACAGGTTTTATATTGGCAATTACCATACTAATGCTTTTAGATTTATTTCCTATGACAGCACATGCAAGAGTATTACTGTTCTGCCTCACGTCGCAACCTCTCCAGGGGAGAGCCATGGGCTTCCTGGTTTGTGGCCCGCTCACTTTCCACTGTAAAGGACATAAGAGGAATATTTAGCCATACTTATCCATAATATACATGAGCTGGCAATTATTACACACATAGTGGAGTGATACTTACAGCTGGGAAAGCCCCTGCCATCCTAGCCTCTTGGATCCACTGCTCCAAGAGGTCACCCTTATGCCACTTTAGGTCAGCATAGTGATGCCTGACCTGGTCACCAATTTGGGGTATGCCAGTGGCACTGGTGATGTCATGGGCAAGATGGTCCCAGACTTCCGCCTTATATTGGGAACCCTGTTACTGGCCCTGCAGCAGTCTCTGCTCATGGTCTTTGACAAGGAGCCATGACTCTGGACTCCTGGATTCCCCAGCACTGCACCCAGAAGAGCACCCCCTCTCCCCTTTCTGCCATGGTGCCTGCAAGGGGAAGCTACAACCAGTTATGAGATGTATTCCTGCCTGTTGGGTTTAAGAAGGGCCGAATTCCAGCACTTTGCCATGATTGGCCAGTTTTGAAAAGGCTAAGCTATGGACAAACCTGCTTACCTAAGGTTGGCATTGTTTAAAGAGATATACTACTGGGCACATTGAGTTAGCTGACCTAAACATTGCTTACACCTCATAAGATGGCATGTGCAATGCTTATCATTGCTTAAATTTGACCTTGCATTATATTTGCTTTTTGGTATTGATTTATTATTCATTACATTTTATATATATTTCTGGTATCCATGATTCATGTGTATGAAGTCCTTGTGTTTAGTAGGGGACTTCAACACTCTATTACATTTACACCTCACATCTGGGCGTACTTCAATACTCCAGTTCACATACTGATTCCTTTCACATGTTCAGTTTGATTTTACTATAGTGAGGATTTGTTTGGTGATACCTCATTCTTATGTATTGCTGTGATGGCTTGGTGGTTAACTACTGTGACTATAGTGTATAGGGTCCTGGGTTCAAGACCTGCAAGGCTGTTTATTTTGTTGCTGGGCAGAATAAGGGCCATTGGATACAGAGTGACTAAGGCACTTTTAACCAGTTGTAAGTGGGTTTGCGCAGGTTTGCGCGAGGGTAAGCAATGCTAACTTCTGGTTAAATATGCTTACAGAGAGTTAACTTAAATATTGCTTAACCTGTGTGTGCATTGCTTATCCCCGCGCAAATGGGTTTAAACCCACTTACTAGTGCTTACATATGCTTACTACTGCTTAATAGTGCTTACACTTGCTTACTAGTGCTTACTCCCACTTACAACTGCACGGATTAGACAGTAATGTCTAATGGTTCTTGGGAAGGTGTGGAATATGGAAGCTGTATAGAGTCATCATTCATTACACATTTTACCTTCCATTTGTATCCATGATTCCTGTGTACATATACTGTATGGAGCACATGTGATTATCTGTGGACTTTGCAACATTATGACACTGACACCTCACATCTGAATTTAATGTAACAATCCATTTCACAAATATATGTTATTTAGTAGGTTATGCAACTAAAATATTGGTCATAACGTGAATTGACATGGAAATGGAATGTGCTGTAGTGAGACTCGAACCGGGAATGCCTGCTCGTAAGGTGAATGCTCTACCCACTACACTATTGCTATACTGCTTCATTTGCATATATCTTCCTTGTTATCCTTTTCAGCCATTTAAGTTGCATTAACCATAGCTAAGGGATGGGCAAACCCATGCACCTACAGTTAACTTTAATCGGATTAATAAAAAAATAAATGGTATGTTTATTTTCTTTGTATTTACTATTGCTGATGTACATGTGGGAGGATGTTGCTGGGGGTATGCGGACACCTATGAGTGGTCTTGCTCATTCTTTTGGCCTTTCTACTGTTCTTCATTGCAGGGGCATGTATATTCTGAAAGCTCTGCTCTCAGATACACTCCCTGCACTCTTACATGCTCCATGTAGGATTTGGAGCTCAGGTAGTGCACCTTCATTAATATGCATGGCGCTGCCATCCTGCTCCTAAACAGCCACTTCTGTGCAGGACTAAGCAAGTCCTGCACGGAAGATTAGGAAGTCCAGGGGAATGTCTTTAGTCAAACTGAAGAACATACCTGAACCACTGAATATTACAAATTAGGTGATAGTGTAGACCATTTTTGGGGCTTATAGCATTACAGATGTGGAAAGTCACATACAAAGTACTTTGTTTAATTGTCAAGCATGTAAACCCACCTCTTACAGCTGCTTCTTTTGAGGAGAACTTTGGTTAAGTAACTTGCCTAGAGTCATAGAATAGGCAAAAGTAAGCTGCAGAATTCAAGCCAAGAACTATAGACTAAAAGCTAATTAGGAACTCAGAGCATTAATCTCCTGTGCTGGACTGCCAAATGACTTCCTGTGTATCAGTGCTGGACTGCCAAATGGCTTCCTGTATATTAGGTCATATGTCTTGAAAAACATTTTCAGCTGTTCTTTATATGTACAACAACCAACAAAGAATCAGGGTGGCTTGGAAATATCATAGAAATTAAAATATCAACAATATATCCTCATGTGAAGGCACATGGATGTACAACAAAAACACAAAAGTGTTGCCATATTAGTTTGGTGCCGCTGTATATTTTCAGTTGCCTTCATGGGAGTTTTTGCCATTCTTTATATGTACTTTTGCAGTCAGGCACAGAATAGCACACTGTATTGCATTGCCACTAATATTCAGAACTACAGCATTCATCAGCCACGTAGCCATCTTTCACATTATATACTCCACTCAGGCTGGGACCATTCCATGCATTATCTGCACAGTCCATTAGATGAGGCTCAGGCCTTCAGACAAAACAAGTTATTCTGTGCTCGGAGCTTAGGCTATGACTATCTCCTGCACTCTTTTTGTATTTTTTATAATATAAGGGTAATGTTGCCATAATGTAATAATTTATAGTCAATTGATTAAGCTCCACAGTGATATGTGCATGTACAATAATACATAATTTATCCAGCAATACCTATTTTACCAGTGTGTGCCACAATGTGTTGTTAAATTCCATTTAAGTTGATTAAATTAAACCAAATAACATAGCTGCTTAAATGTGCAGAAACTCTGTTAAACCTCTTAATCATTTTTGTGAATATAACTAGAGATTTCAAACAAAAACAAATATAGCAAAGATGTATTTTTTCTCCACATTTCCCATTCCAATATTCTGAAATGCAGCTCATTCTGAATTACAAGTTTTGAAAAAAAATAGAAATAATGAAACTATCAACTGCACAAATTACTTTTCTTCCCTATTTAAGATCATTAAATTTCATATGCCAATGGCAGCTGAAGAGAGTTGTGAGTCTACTGGCAGATGTCAAACCTCAGGTAATCATCCATAATCACAGGGGAATGTGTCAGACCAGAGGGACTGCAGCTGTGCATGGAAACCATTCTGCTGACCACAACAGATGGCAGATAGCTCTGACCTTGTGGTTCGTAAATACCAGGATTAGCAGTGAAATAACAAGCAAATTATGAGCACAACATAGCATATGCCATCCTTATAGCATATGTCACCAAAAGCAAGCATGCTGCAAACAACAAAAACTCCAGAGCAGGACTGCAGTTTGACTCTTTTATAAAAATACATTAAGAAATGTGGTCAGAAACATAGCTTATTATTAAGCAAGCATCATAAAAACATAACAGTGGTTAAGTACTATGTACAACAAACTTGTTACAAATTAATTTATTAGACCTTAGTGGGGAGAGTTCATGAATGACATGATAGTGCACTTAACCAGAAAGAAACAAACATACATAGAAATATTTCAAACACAGGCATTAATGCCCTTCTAGCTTGCCAATATACCAAAACACATGTTCCCATAATGTGTCCAGGCTGTTTTAAAATTTTCTAAACTAGTACTTGCTTTAATGTAATTTGGCAGTCTGTTCCATGCATCAGCTACTCTGTCAGAGAACCAATTAGTACACTTCCCATTCCTATAGAATCTATTATTAATTTCTTCAATCCTTTTGGGTTTCTAATACCAGGACAGGAATGAACCATATTCCTAAGTCAAAGTACAATTAAGGTTCATGAAATTAGTATTGTTTCAATCTTTGATGTCAGCCAGAAGTGGTCTTCGCAGCATCTCCGATGTTTCCAGTAATGCTTTCTTCTGCAATTCATACGGAGTTACATGTATTGGTAACATATCTAAATACAATTGTAGATTCTTTTTAAAAGACCCGTTGCTCTTACTACTATTCCACATTGCTCTTGTTTTTGCATGCAAATCCAGATATTTTATTACTTTGTGTCTCTGTACACAACACACTGTAGTCACTGGGTGTAGCAATTTCAATTATCAATGCTACTTTCGTCTTCTTTTTTGGAATCACTATATCTGTTTTTTCTCACATCTATCTTTTTGACTGTTGGTATTGGGTGATCCCATGTGATGTAGACTTCATCATTTTCTATGATGCATTGTGACTTATGTTTCCAGTGTTTTTCAGCCACTTCAATACCATAATGTTTGCACAATCCCCAGTGAAACAGTCTTGCCACATTATTATGCCTTTCAGTATACAGTCCTTCTGCCATTACTATGTCACAACCAGCAACAAGGTGTGTGACTGTTTCCAATTCTGTTTAACAGACCTATATTTATCTGTTTCTTCCACATGTTCAATGAACTTTGTAAACCAACGTGTACGTAGCCCACTATTTTGGGCCATCAATATTAACCTTTCATCTTTTTGTTTGAATTCACCTCTCCTTAACTATTCTTGTGTTCCATCCTAATCAACATAGGGTTCTTCCAGGAGTTTTCTAAACTTTCAACTATATTTATGCATTTTTCCACATGTTTTGCCTTCTCATCTGATCCTTCATCTTGTATTCTTTCTTTTGTTTTTTTGGCACATTCAGTTGCTGTCTGATTTTTATCTAATTCTGGTTTGATTTCCATTCCACGTGACACAGATATGCCACTGCTAGACTAAGCATGGAAGTCAGCCTGGATTTATTCTCCTCATTTTTCAAAACTTTGAGTATGTTTCTGTCTAGTGAGGTCAGCAGATATGTGTGCAGTCTCATGATTGCAGATCTATACATGTAATCAGTTTCAAGGAGGCCTATACCTCCTTCAATATGTGGAATATATAATCTTGGTATGTACTGATATTTATAAATCATTTGATGAGCATGAAGTACAACATCTTTTGGGGCCAGTCATTCACTCCAAAACTGTAAGTTAGGACAGGAAGAGCAAATTGGTTTATAGCTTGAATTTTGTTCCTAGATATCAACACTATTTCCAGAATTAATTTAAGTCTTCTAAAATATTCTTTACTAAGTTTTATTCACTTGTTCATGTTTTACTGTTGACCCTTCATCAATTCCCAAATATTCATATACTCCCTCTTACTCAAGTTCTTTTATATCACATTCTTTTCGCAAACTGTGGTTTTCTTTGTGCTGCAGCTTTCCTGCTATAAAGGTTGCTTTTGCACATTTATCAAGACCAAATGAAAAAGTTTTGACTACTTGCAGTTTTGCTTTCAGTTCCACATCTGATGAGCTATGCAGTTTAAATCATTGATAAAGAGAAGATGAGAAATCTTTACACTTTGTTGTTTTCTAGGAGACAAATTATAGTCATGGCCTAATCTGTTAAGTAGACAGCTTAATGGGTTAAGGGCAAGACAGAATAGCAATGGTGACAGTCACCCGGGAATATCCCTCTTTGAATTTTTATCCCTGGAATAATAATTTGTCCTTTGTCATGGGTTAATTCCAAAGTGGGCTGGCACTGTTTCATGGTCACTGTGATGTAATCTATCAGTGTAGGGTGTATCTTATACATTTTTCAGCACTCTTTTACCCATGAATGTGGGATACTGCCAAATGCTTTTTTTGCAGTCAGTCCATGCCATACTTTAGATTCTTCCCCTTTTTTTACAGTTCTCCACTTTGACTTTATTTAGCAACAAATGATCCTTTGTTCCATATGACTTTATTTTATTGCCCTCTCATTCTATTGCAATAACTGAGCCTTTTAAATGACTATAAACTCTGTCAGCATCAGTTCCTGTGTAGAGTATATCCATCATTGGAAGGCAAGTTATTGGTCTATACTTTTTAGGGTAGATTGCAGATTCACTCTTAAGTAGGAACATTGTTTTTCTTGTTGTTAGTCAGGTTGGTGTCTGTTCGGGGTGCACATATAAATAGTTCTTACTCATGGCTAAATTATTATGCAAAGATGTTAATACTTTTAACCAGAAGTTAGGTACTGCATCTGGGCCTAAAGTTTTCCAATTAAAGACTTTTCTTAACTTTGTCTCAATGCCTCTGGCTGTTACTGTATCCCATTTCATATCCTGTACCTTTGAACTTATTATTCTTTCTATACCTTCTTCTATCCATTTAGCATCTTTATGTTTCACAGGATATTCATAAATACTTCTACAAAATGTATCTATTTCTTCTTTTTTTGATGGTCTTTCAATTCCTTTTAGCTTGTTTCCCAGTTCTCTATAAATTTTTTTTAAGTCGTCAATAAATTGCTTATTTTGTACTTTTCCTTTATATCTATCTGTGTATCTTCTAAGTTTTTCTGCCTGTGCTAATATTTTTAGTTTATTATTTGCAATAGTGCATGATAAATCCTGATCCATTATAATACTATGAATTGCTTTTTCCACATCCGTCTTGCTGAGCATTTTTGTTGATTTGTTCCCTCTTCTATACTCTTCTAACAGTGATACTTCTTGTGTTAATTGCTTTATAGTTTTCTCTATTCTATATTTCCATGATGGCATTCAATTTCTCCCCTTCCTTTCCCTTACTACCCTGCATTCTTGGGGTAGAACTTTATCTGTTATTAATTTAGCTGTACAGGAACATATTTTGTTTACTTCTGTTACGTTGCATGGGGCTCTATAGACAGTCCTAATTACTGTGTTCATTTGTTTTATCAAACTTCTGACTTCTTGGGTTTTATTGGCCTTGTACAGTCTATTTCTTTTATTGATCTTAATTTGTCTATCTATCTCTATTAAATCAAGCAACTCTTCTCTTAGCTCATTTTCTTCTATTCTGAGGCAACATTTTTTGTTCTCCATTTCCTGCCGGCATTCTATAGAAAGTTCTATACCATGTTTGGATTGCCGTTTCCATCACAAATACAGTTTTTTCTGTACAGCAAGCCACAGCACAAGAAACAGGATTAATGCCGACACACAACCAGTTTGTTTTCATCTTACCACAATAAAGTGGTGAGATGAAAACAAACTGGTTGTGTGTCAATGTTAATCTTGTTTCTTGTGCTGTGGCTTTCTGTGCAATAATAAACTATATTCGCGGTGGAAATGACTATCCAGTGCTCTTTTTTTGTTTATTGTTTTTTGCCATGAGCACATTTCCTCTTGAACTTGTTCTGTACCATCTTCCTATGGCACATTTTCTTCAATTTCATCCTGTGTCATCCATTGCTCTGTAATATGGGAACTCACTGTACTATCACTCCTCAACCTTGACTGTGTCAGAGTTGCCACAGTTTCCCGTTCCTTCTCTTGCTGTCCAGCTTCAAATGAACATTTATAGTGGTTTCCTGTGGAAGGCTCCAAAATATCTTCATATGACAACTAACCAGCTGCTTCCCATTCTACTAGTTTCTTCTTAATTTGGATGTCCATTGCTCTATTGTGTTGTGGTACTTTCTGACTATGATTTTTTACACTGAATCCTTCACTTTGCAGGTACTCCATAACCTCAGTTTCTATTTCTTGAACTTCTCCATTTCTAATCTTCTTTTCTACTTTTCTTCTGTCTTCTTATTTTTTGTGTTGTAAAGTTTTCCATATCCAGATTCCTTTGCCTGTATTTCTCTTCAAATATATTTGGTGCTGCTCTTTTTGTATTGACTCATATTGCTTTCTCCTTTGCATAAATATTACACAGTAGTAAATCTCTTTCTTTTCCTGTGCTGCACATATTTCTTCTTTAGATGAATCCTCATCTTCCTGTTCTCCTTACTTTGGGGACTCATTCCATCATGCTGTGATATAACCTGTGTTAGACCTTCTACACCAAATCCTTCACTTTGCAGGCACTCCATAACTTCAACTTCTATTTTTTTAACTTCTGCTTTATTAATCTTCTTTTCTACATTCCCTCTTTGTGATATTCTTTTCTAATTGTGACATTTTCCATATCTGGATGCCTTTGCTTGTATTTCTCTTTAAATATCTTTGAGGCTGCCTTTTTTATATTGAGTAATTTGGATTTTGACTAATAAATATTGCACCATATTAAATCCCTTTCTTTCCCATGTCCATATTTCTTTTTTATACTTCTCAAACATCTCTAGGTTTTGCTGTTTATGTTTCCACACTTCCTCATATGCTTCTTTTTCCAAACAGATCAAAGTTTCTTGGTCTGTATAGTGTTTTTCACAAATCTGTTGTATTTGTGAACACAAATTTGTATTTGAAGCTTCTGACAGTTTTTGTGTGGAAGTATTTTTCTTTCCTCTAATTTCTCTTTTAATCTTTGTATGTCTTGTGACTAGAAATTCTGGGCTTTTTGCACAATAGTAACAATACGTAATTTCTTTCTTATCCTCAATAGTCCACTCTATTGTCTTTATGGCTCTTCTTTGGTCTGTCAGTTTTTGTGACTTTTTGTGAACTGCTACTTCCTTCTACAACAGGGGAGCATCCCCCACCCCCACCCCGGGCCTGGCCTGGCCCCATTGTAGGAATGTTTCCATATTTTGATGATTCTACACTGTCATTTTTTCCATGTCGATGTAAAATATTCTACATAGGTTGTCTGATGATTCTCTTGTACTTTTTGATAACCCCAAACATTCCCAGAGATAGTTGTCTCAAAATACCACACACAGCTGAATAAGAGCTCCTCTCATATATCTATAAGAGACACTGTACAAGTTCAGACATTTTAGTCTTTCATAATAACTCAAATTTTCACATCCATGGATGTCCTTGGTATATTTCCGCTGTACTCTTTCCAGTTTACTCATGCTTGTTTTCTAATAAGGTTTCCATATGGTTAGTCCATACTCAATTTTGGGTCTAATGTAACTAACAAACAATGACTTCATCATTTTTGATTTCCTAGACTTTATAAATCTTGTTATACAACCTATAGTTCTATAACTATCATTGACTAATTGGTTGATATGATTAGAAAAACTCAATGCTGGATCTACCCATATACCAAGGTCCTTAAATGAGTCTACAGTTTCAATCACTGCATGCTGTATTAAATGTATTTCAATTTATGTCTCCCAAATCTCATATGCTTAGGTTTTGATGCATTTGTCAGCATATTACTCTCCTGTGCATAAATGGTCAACTTAGTCAAGTTATTTTGCAGACATGCCTTATCTGTATAATCAGGTTACCCAATTTCAGGTCATCTGCATAAAACTGCAGAACACCATTGATGAAAAAGTTAGGTCTGCAAGTTACACTGCAGGATTTAATAAACTCCGTGTAGGCTTTGCCCAGAGTCTACATGGAATTTATATGTTTGCGTGATGGTGCATGGCACAAGGCAGTGCGCAATGCATATTAATAAGGCGTGGCATGCCTGAGCTTCATTTCACAGCTCGCAACAATGTTGCTGGCCACAAAACCTCAAGCAAACACTGATAGCAAGTCAGTGTAAAGGAGAGCATCTACAGTGCCCAGATTTGCATGGAATGCCACAATGATCACCAGAGCCTTTACAGGTATTGAAACCTTGTGAATGAGGATAGCAATTCTATGTAGGGAAGAGCACCTACGGTGCAGATTTGTGTGCAGTGCTACAGTGATTACCAGGGGTTTTACAATAGCTGTCATTCTGTTAATGCAATACATCTGCACAGAGGCCAACTTAATAACCAGTAATAGGAACATATTTGACATAGATGTCACATAGAAATGTGTTAGAATGTAACACTCACAGCCTCTTAGAGCAACAAATGTGGACAAAGCCATAAGAATGGGAGGATAAAGGACCAGACATAGGGACAGATTTTTAATATTGCACTGACAAACTTAGGAAGTTGATAGAAAAGACAGGTTGTACATTAGCATGAACTTTCTGAAGAGCATGAAGTTTGAATATCAAATGTCAGTCAACAGTTTCTGACTGCACTCTGCAATGACATACCAATGATTTGCCAGGAAAAAATGTTATAAAGAAAAGATCACAAATATGAGACAAAAACTGGACAGTCAACACAGATCAGGATAGTTGAGAGGCATGCACTCAAATGTATGTAATATTAAGTCACATCAGTCCAGAGATAATCCCAGTGATACGTCAGAAAGACACATATTAGTTACGGACACCATCTGGACATCCAGGGAATATCTGTACAGTTGAGAGGTATGAATGTGAAGTATATGGCCAAAACACAGTACAGGACAGTATACCTACAGTGCAGAGTGTTGTGATTTCCCATTCCTGGCATTCTGTACTGACGCTTTGTTAATGATCTGCAACAGGACATTGGGGTTGCCATGTAAAATGATCATCCAAGGGAAGTGTGTGTGTTGAATAGGTGCACACAGATGAATTGTAGGAATGAACACATGGAAAGAGTACAGGTGCAGCTCCCACATGTACAGCAGAGGAGAGCATGTCAATAGAAGATGGTTGAAGCAGCAACACCAAGCACATATCTATATGGTACAGTATGGACTCTACAGTGAAAATGTGTTGTCTGTGACTGTCACACAATGTGACATAACAATGTGGAGGATATGTGTGTGTGAGATAAGCATCCTTACATGAATAATGCAGAGGACATCTATCAGGGATCTGACATAAAATTGCGGTAGGGTGCATACTGGGAAGCTGTGCAAAATTATATACCTGAATATGAGTGTACGCTCAGCAGAGGTGTCCCGCAAGGTGGCCACAGGTGAAGGCAGGTGAAGGATCATGGCAAACATTACAAGAACCAACTACAGTCATGGACAATATCAGAATAATACCACCACTAATCCCGTGCCTCTGAAGTAACATATATGAAGCGGAGTGATAACAGATGAGCCTGCATGCACACACTTGACAACTATTATGATACATCCACATTCTATGAGGGTAACCAAACACTGTCCTGGTACTGTAATATCTGCAGAAGGTGTTAGGAGGGACACTGCTACACCTGTATATGACAGTATAGTTAATACAGGTTAATTGCCTTGTATGCATGGCATATATCTATGGCACAATCCACACTCTCATGAATGATATACATGACATTAATGTTGTAAAACACCTATGTATGCAGTGTGTGCATAAGCTGGACAGGTAGCATACATGCATCTAGTGTAACAACTCTCTAAGGCCAAGAACACTGTGTCAATGGGCTCAGACAGTATCACAGGATGCCATCTAAATAGCATGAAGCATGCCTTATCAGGCCCTGGGCCCTCTAGAATTGCTGTTTAACTGTAGCCTCCAAACAGCCTTCATACCTCATAAATGGAGAACAGCAACATTCATCCCTCTTCACAAAGGTGGCCCACCAACAGACCCTGGAAGCTACAGACCCATAAGTCTCACTAGTCTTATATGCAAAGCCATGGAAGGAATAAACATGGAAATGATCAGCAGTGATATAGGAAACCTCCAGACACTGGAACCAACCCAGTTTGGTTTTGTCAAGGGCAGGACATGCCTACTCAACCTGGTCGACATCTTTGAGAAGGTCACCAAAGTGATGGATGAGGGCAAAATGGTTCACACTGCCTACCTTCACCTGGCCAAGGCATTTGACAAAATACCCCACTCGGGCATTGTTGACAAACTCAGGAGGTTAGGAACAAACCCATGTATCGCCAGGTGGATAGTCAACTGCCTCACAGACAAGACCCATGAAGTTAGAATTGAAGAATCTACCTCTACAAAGAGGTCAGTCACAAGTGGATTCCCTCAGGGATCAGTCCTTGAACCACTCCTTTTTGTTCTTACTTCTCTGAAGTCAATGCCAGTGTCGGTGGTCTCTGGTTGACCACATTTGAAGATGATTGCAAATTACCACATTTGAAGATGATTGCAAATTAGGAGCTGCCATTGAATTCCACACTGACACAAATGTTCTCCAGGAATGGCTGAGACAGACAAACAACTGGTGTCAGAGACATGGACTAAAACAAAATGACAAGAAATGCATAATAGTATCCATCAGGAAATTATCCATCCCTGGTAACTATCATATTGACAACACACCCCTTAGAGTTGACCCAGTAGTTATGTATACACATAGACAATAATCTATCCTTTGACAATCAGGTGTCTACAGTAGTGAGGAAATCATTCTATGTTGTGCAACTTATAAACAAAGGTATGACATCTAGGTCCAAGGAAGTCATTGTTCCATTGTGTTCTGCATCCATCTGACCTATCATTGAGTACAGTGCCCCCTTTGGTATGTACCTAACCAGGCATATCCAACAATTGGAATGTCTACAGAAGTTCTTCACTAAAAGAATACAGGGCACAAGGAAATAGGCTATGTATGCAAACCTCCTCAAGCCCCTGTTCCTGTATTCTGTCTCCTACAGGATTTTGAGGGGAGACCCATGCCTGGCATACAGGGCATTGTCAGACCCCACTCTGATGGATGTCCTGCATATCCACAAAGCAAACTGTCCCAGAATTACCCATTCTAAAGACTGAAACCTTGCCTGTGATATAAATTGGACCTGCTGGAGAGACAGTTATGTATTCCATTGATTACCTCATCTCTGGAACATGCTCCTCATCCATGTGAAGCAGAGTTCCTCCCTAACCCAATTCAAGTGCAGCTTGGACAATTGGATGGGGAATAGGAAATCCATCCCTGTTTTGGCACCTATGTGTCTAATAGACACAGGCAACCTGTAAATGGTTCATCTCCCAGGCCCCTGCATGTAAATGTTTCATTCCTCATGCCCCTGCTTACACTTATCAAGGGTATCATAACTTGTCAGAGATTTGGGATACATGGCTAGACTTAAAAAGTGCCTTGTGGTTGTTAGCCTAGAAAACACCCATGAACCAGTTGTTGTTCAGCACCATCAGTCATGTCTATTCCCCAATTCCCCACAAAGAATACCTAGATACCTAGATATGGCCAATAAGCTCTGTTACAACACTTTGTGACAAAGGTGGCACAGTTCAGTTACACATCACTGGAAGATGTGCAGGGAGGTAAATGAAGAAAGGTGCATTGTACACAGTTATTGGTGTGATGAAGTCTGGGAACCAAGTTATTACAGCCTCTGATGTCCATGTCCTTCACATTCCCAGTACTTGTGTTAGATTCAAAGGAGTAGTCAGCAATGTGACCACATGCTGGTGATGTACCACTTACCCTCTATCCCAAGACAAAGGACACATACCTATTGGTCCAATTATAGGGTGTGGTGTCCACATTTTACTTGAGCAGTTTGTCTGCTTCCTAATTCAACAAATCCCTCCATGTGTCTTGTCAATGTAGGTGTTGTCATGGCTGTGGCAGCAGTTCCTAGTATGTGTTGATACATTCTGTATTATACTAATATCACAGTTGAAGTCAATGATTGCACACAAGCTGTAGTCCTTCAGGCAGCCATTTGGACAGAGCATGTGTATGTCATCTGTGATGTCCATCACTGAACTAATGGGAAGGGAAGGAAAGGGCCTAGTAAATACCACTGATGTACCAACCTCTTCACTGGATCTGAGCTATGCCATGTCACACATTCAACATAGTGAGATGCCACATATGTCATACACACTAATCTACCCATTTGGTGATATAGCTGTTTATGGCCACATATGACAGTGTTGATTGAATATCTCAGTGTGGATTTTTGTCAGATGCCTTGACCTGTTCAAGTTCCACATAATGATACTATTGTCATCATGCATGCCCTCGATAACCTCTTTGAGGACATCTATCAGATGTAATGGACCTGATGTAGCAGTAACAACTCATGCAGGTGTTTTGCAGCACACACCTGCAATATTACTAGTGCACATGTATACAAGGTCCATGATGACATGTTTGTCAACCTCACAGTTGAGGAGAATCAGGATGTCTCTATTCCTGCACGTATGCATCAGGTGCTGCCCCCCCCCCCAACTCAGGTAGATGCATGTTGATGTACACACTTATATAGGAACATAGGCCATTTGGAGGGTGTGTTGAACTGTGCATTCAACTGTGTCAGGAAGGTGTATGTGCTGAGTCATGCCAGAGGTAATCTGTGATGTTGTCACAGCACATTGATTCCATGTAATAGGCCTGGATGAAGGTAGGACAGTATTGTGTTCTGGCCTAGGATTTTGACACAATCACACATGCAGGTATCACTGAGAAAATCCCCAAGCTGAGGATTAAACCTTACGTCAGTTGATAGGTAAACAACTGGCTCACTGACAGAACACATCAAGTGAAAGTTGGTGAATCAACCTGTACCAGTAGATTTGTCACCACTGGCAAACTCCAGGGATCTGTGCTTGGGCCTTCACTGTTTGAATTGTATTCCTCAACAGTTCAGGCTAAAGTATATGGCCTTTGGCTTACCAAGTTTGCTGATTCTTGCATATTGTGTGCAATCATTGAGTCCACCAATGGTGATAACATAGCAGAGAAGGAGATATCACACACAGCTGAATGATGGCAAAGGCACATGATCTACAAATAAATGCAGAAATGTGTGTTTATAATGCTGTTCATATAAAAAGCAGATTTCCATGTTAATCACAGCATTGACAACAGTCCTGCTATGGTGAAACCCAGTGATGTAAGCACTGAGAACACATTTAGATAGCAATCTGTACTTTGACCATCAATTGTCCACACTGCTATTGAAAGCCTCTGTTGTGCACATCATAAGCCATGCCATCATATCGATATCTTAGGAGTGTAGGACAACACTGTAATCAAACTTCATTACAGCAGTAATAGAGTATAATACTCTTTTTTTCATGTACTTCACCAGACACATGCAGCAGCTGGAGAGACCACAGGGCTTTCTCAGCAAGATAACATAGGGCCTACACACCATGCATTGATGTAAGTGGATAGATTGAAAGCTATGTAACTGTAAACTTTATTGTAGAGGATGAAGTGACTTCTGCCTGGCTTCCAGGCCAGTCTCTGACCCTGTCCTGGTAGGAGTACTGCGTATCAAAAATGTAATATAGCTGATAGCATCAGCAGTGTCTGTTGAGGAGAAGATGATAGTGTCCCACATGCTGGTGTAAAATGCTCTGTATAATATCAAACAACAGCTCACAGACACACACACACACAGTCAACTGCAGTGAGAACAGAACCCCCACCTATCAAAGTATACAGATTACAGAGCATATCACTTTACATAAGCACAGGTCAAGTGGGACTGGAAGTGTGCCAGAGAACACTTTATAGCTGATGACATGTGTCTGTTGATTAGAAGATAATAGTATCCCACATGCTGGTGCAAAATGCTCTCTGTAATGTCAAGCAACAGCTCACACACACAATTGACTGCAGGGAGAATAGAACCCCTACTAATCTAAGTACATGAACTACAGAACACAATATGTTATGCAAGTGTCATTGCACAAGTCTGATTTATACAGGAGTGCAGGTGAACTTATAGTAGATGACATCAGCAGGCCATGTGGAAGACAAGAGGTTGAGAGGCCTGTATGAAATGGATGTGTAGCCACGAGCAAGTATCAAAATACTGGCCCTCCATGTAATTGGAGAACTAACTGTAGGGTACACACATCTGCCCTGCTGTCTAGACAAACACCCACAATCAACTGCAATGAGAACAGAAGTTTTGCCTATCCAAGCAAACAGACTGCAGGACACAGTACTGAATGCAAGCACCACAGTTCAAGTTTGATTTATACAGGAGTGCGGGTGAACCTATAGTAGATTACATCAGCAGTCCATGTGGGAAACAATAGGTTGGGAGGCCTGTATGAAATGGATGTGTAGGCATGAACAAGTATCAAAATACTAGCAATCCATGTAATTAGAGAAGTAACTGTAGGATACACACATCAACTCTGCTGTCCCGATGTGCACACAGTAAGCTGCAGTGAGAATGGAACCCCTACCTAAGTACACAGACTACAGAGCATAGCACATTATGCAAACACCATGGCACAAGTCTGGTTTACACATGAGTCTAGGTGACCTTATAGTAGATGACATCAGCAGGCCATGTGGTTGACAACAGGTTGTAAGGCCTGCATAAGCATATAGCGTCATAGGTTCATATGAAGCATCTAGCCTAATAGCCGTAGGGTCTTTAAAAACACAGATACCATTATTGAGCATATATGGATGATTGTTTTTAGCAAAGCATGTTTGAGAGCAGCGCCAAATGGCCCTGTCAATGAGGGACATAGCTGTCAGCCTAGATGTGACTTTACAATCACACAACCAGTAATCAAGTTTGCACTTGAACAGGGTCCTTGAGGAGCACTGCTTCAAATGCAATGGGGCCCTATTACAGAGGAGTGTGAATCATCATGGGATATTATCTGTCTCCCCAGCATGTTCTGTTTATGTCACAGGCTAGGTTGAGAACCCTGAGGCAAATTAAAGTTGTCCCTTTGAATTGCAGATGTTTATCATTTACAGAAGGGCATGGTCTGATACTGCTGTGTAGGGCAGCCGTAGGTCACCTTTCAGCAGTCTGTATGATACTGAGTACAGTAGCAGGCATGTCAGTCTTTCCATGTATATCATGTTTGGAGGCCTGGGAGTTTCCCAGAGACAACCCTGTGTTTTCTGCAATTGCTGCAGGTGTCTGGTGAGGTACAGAGAGATGTGAGCATTGTACTCCATTATTGGTGTGATAAGCATATACTACAGCAGATGTATGACTACCCTAGTCTTGGATGTGATATCCATATGTATAATATCTGCAGTGCAGATAGTGTGTGTCACCACTATGGGCTCATAATGATGAAAGTGTAGATTGCTATCAATGTGTGTTCCCAGTCTTACAACACTGAGTTTGAGCTTAGAAGGATGCTATGTATATCATAATTAGCAATGGTACTTCATTAACAAAGGTGACAAAGAGTCATTGCATGCTTAAAGTTCAGTCCATGAGTTTGTCACCAACCATCAGCCTGTGTTAACCCCTGTTCTCATATTTTACCATCACTGGGGATCTCTATATAAGCTCGTCCACTTAACAATCATCTGCAAACTTGGTAAATCATGGGCCATCTACTATTGGCTGTGCTTTAGGGAAGTGTTTTCCAAACAGTTGAGTGCCCAGCACAGATCCTTGTGGTATTCCACTGGTGAGTGGACTAGTGTTGGAGGTGCAGTCCACAACTCTGAGAGTGTGTGTTCTATCATTGACCCAGTTGGCTATCCATCTAGTACTGTATGGCCTAATTCCCAGATTGGAGATTTTCACTATCAGACATGAATGGGGGTAGTGTCAAAGACCTTGGATATCTCAACATAGGCAGCATGTCCTGTTGTCCCTCATCCAGGTCTTTGGGGTCAGTATCCAAGAAGTCCACAAGGGTCAATAAGCAAGATCTACCCTTGCCAAACCCGAAATGGGTCGGGTCAAGTGTGTTGCAGGTCACCTCTCTCCCTGTGGATATGGTCCATACTGATTCCTGCAGTAGCTATGCAGATAGGGATTTTTAGGCATATGGGTCAGTAGATGTAGTTCTGTATGTTACCAGATTGATGTGCATTGCATAGCTCACAACATTTGATATTATTTTTTGTAGTGTGGTTGATATATGTGTGAAAAAGTATTGAGTCCCCAGGGTTGTAGTGCTTGGGGGTGCCAACACATGGATGTTTTTAAATATATGACATAAAATGTATAGGGCTGTCAGTTTGTAATGTCTCTACATGTACTTTCATGTCAAACAAAGGAAGTGGACAGTAAGTAGCAGAAACACAGCATAATATATGCATTTCCATAGCAGGATAAGCAGCAAGTTTGGGTGACAGTAAAGTGTATACACATGTGATTCACAAGCAGTACACAAATGGTGAGACACATTGCTAAAGTCTGACAGTTAGTATTTAGTCTGTGGAATACACCTGCTACTTACTTGACTTTGCAGTGCCATGTGTTAATGCAGTAATAATACATTCCTTTTTGGGGCCAGATGGCACTGGGTTTGAATGCAATTGAATCTAACACATATTACCATTGCTGTGTGTCGGTGTGCAATGCACACCATTATGCAATAATGCATTAAAGAAAAGAAAGGGGGAAGATAGTATAGTTGTGAAATGAGGAGCAAGCAGGAGGAAGAACAAATGGAAAGCAGCACAGGAATGTGCAGGAGGGAGGGAGGGAGGAAAGAACCATAGCTATCCATTACTTCTACAGTAAAAACTGATAATATATGCAGAATATTAGCTGAATTCAGACTGTCACCTCCAGAGGAAACGGTGAACCCAACACAATCATGTTGTATAGCCAGCTGGACCAAACCAAATGTGTCAAGAAGACATGTGAAATGGAGAGCTATGTATGGGCTGAATTATTTATTTATTTATTTATTTTATTTTTTTTTTGGGGGGGGGACAAGTGCCCATTTTTTTTGTTTGTTTTTGAGAGAGAGAGGAATGTTGGGATAAGGATGCAGGTATGTCTAGGTCTGGTAAGTTGGGTAGGTGAAGAAGCAATTGCAGACAGACAAGACAAACAAGAGAAGACACAGGGAAAGTGATGGAGATAAGAGGTTGGTTGACACCATGGATGACGGGAGGGTGGGCACATCCAGGACCCATGGAAATCAAGCTGGTTAACAGTGAGAATCATTGCACCCACAGGACTGTCATCACTGTCACCTAACATCACCATTGGCTGCAGCACTCAAAGTGTACTCCTTCTCTGATCTCACGTAAAATGAAAGAGAACACTCCCTCCATCTGGTGTAAGTATGCACCAACAGAGAGGCACACAACTCTATGTATCATCCCTGGCAGTTCAGCAAGGGTGATAAATTCCCCACCTCTGCTACTGGCCTATCCTCAGGGGCAGAACTACCTGATGGGGAAAGAAGTGCAGGGGCAGCAGAGGTGGTGCTTCTAGATTGGCTCCCAGATGTGTTTGACAACTGTGCCTGGGCAGGTGGAGTGGGGGAAGGTCTACTCCATTGTACTGTGGAGCATTTCATGATGTGGTACACATGGATGACATGGACATGTTTTGATGACACATAAAATAAAACAGCAAAAATAAATAAATAAAAAGAGGTAAGGGTTGGGGTGAGAGAGAAAAAAAAGAGATAAGATTAGTACCCTCATATGTAACATACAATGCATTAGTACAATTATTCAATACTATTATCTTAACCTTTACTTTTAAGATTACCACCTCCTGACAGATAACTTATTATGCCAGCTCCTATCAGTTGCATACTATACTACAGATTGCAGTAAGTACTCCTTTACATGTGCATATATTGCACAAATGTGTGTTCCAATTATCCAGATTACAGTTTACAGCGAGGCATGTGTGCCACTGCAATAAAGCTTTTAATTTAAACCTTTAAGTTACACATAATTGACGAATTAACAGTTATTGTAAAATTTGGAAGTGTGGTATTTGAACCCACCACCTCTGACTAAAGTCTAATATTATACTCTTGGTTTGTGCTATGGACTAATGCATGCATATTTGTTTTTAAAGTTGGAATATGCATGTTCAATTTGATACAACTGTATAAAATACCCAAAAAGCTATCGTTGTTCTACAGAGTAATGCATTCATACTTGCTTTAACAGTCACGGTATGCATGCTCAAGTTTGATACAACTGTATAAAATACTAAAAAAGCTATCTTTAACTTTTAATGCTACAATATCAGTACTCCTCTGCTGCATACATACCGCATGCCTCCCTCATCCTTGCCCGTCTAGTGGCACAGGTCCTAACATTGCACTCCATTTACATGGCAGCTGTGGGAAAAAAACAGAACTGAACAGAATACCATTATGAATACCAGTTTTTCCTATATTCAGCTTTTAAGCCTTAGAAAGTACTCTCTGTAGTTGATACTTACACATCTGTGGGATGTTCTGTGACCTAAATCCCTTGATGCAAGGATCAAGGGTACCCCCTCTTCCTCCAATGTAGGTCACTAAAGTGGTGCCTACATTTCTCACCAGTGCGGAGGATACTGGTGGCAATGGTCATAGCCCGGGCCAAACTATCCAAAGCCTCTGACTTATACTGGGACCCAGAATAGTCTCTCTGCAGCAACCTGGCACTATGGTGTTTCACTAGGAGTCCAACAAAAATATTGGACTCCTGGACTTCCCATTTCTGAGCCCTAAATCTCACACCATCTCGACAAACACCTGCCATGTCTTCCATGGATCAAGAGCAATGGAAATTGATGGTTTCCCATTGATTGCAATTATCATGGGATTGTGCCCAGCATTTGAAAATGTTGTGCACCTCTTACCATCGTGCAAACACAATGCACAATAGCAAGCGTTGTGCAACAGTCACAAACATTGCAATTTCAAAGTTATTTGATGCACAGGCAGTTGTGTAAGTGTGTTAGTCAAATGTAAAGGCCATGCCAGTCCAGACAGCAGAAATATACTTACAGGAACATAGTACACAGTATACCCACAGTGATACATTTTATAATACATAGATAAATAAATAAAGAAATAACTGACACAATATTAGTGTCTCAGCCCTCATACATATAATTAACATCAGCTACACTATGACAAGTGTTATAAGTGAGGGTGACTATAATGAGAAGTGGAACAACAGCAAAACTGTATGGAATATGCTATATTTGAACCCTGGAGCATGTGTATGGCAGTCCTACAGTTACATGTATTGCCACGGCAAGGTTAAGAAAACACTTGTCTTTGTTGCAGTTCATTGCTATAAACTGCAATGTCACAACAGTATAACAAAGGTTGCACACTCTGTATTAGAACCCAGGACCACCTTTACTTCAGTCCTACACTTACACCTGCTGCCACAGGATTAGTTACATGATATTGCCTATTTTACTATTCATTCTTAATGTCTTGCTGTTAACCACCATGTAGCATCACTTAGCAGGTTTATGCAATGCCCAGTAGTATTAACTGAATGCATCCGGTTACTATTTTTGGCTGTCTGGGTCCTATCTGCTCCCTAGGCTCCATTAACTGAATAAACACAGCCTAACCTACCATTCATTTTCCTCCATTTTCCGTGTTTGCACTGAGTGGTGCAGCATGCAAACACTGGAAAAGAAAAAAAAACAGACACAAAAGGATTCGAACCCAGTAACATCTGGCCCCAAAAAAAAGAAAATACTAATGCATTAACATGTGCTGCCACAGACTCAGTTAGATAGGAGGTGTGTTTCATACACTGAATAGAAACTGTCAGACCTTAGCAATGTGGCTCGCATTTACACACCCACTAAGCAGTGTGCAAGCAGGTGTTTCTTGCATATGTATACACTTTGCTAATTGATGTGCAATGGAAAACTTACATATTAAATATTACTGCTGTTTATTGTCCAATTCTTTGTATGACATGACATTACATGTGGGAAAATTAAAAAATGAAGGCCCTATCTCACAGTATGTCACATATTTAAAATACAGCCATGTTCTGCCCCCTGCAGCACTGCAACCTTGGTGTCTCAGTACTTTTTCCACACATATATCACCTACACTACAGAACGTAATATCAAATCTTGTGTCATATGAAATGCACATCAATCTGGTAACATGCAGAACTACAGCTATTGACATAAAAGCCTAACAAGCCTTATCTGCAAGGCTAGGGTAGGGATCAGTATGGACCTTATCCAAAAAGACATAGTTTACTTTCAACACAATTGAGTTGACCCCTGTTGCGTTTGTCAAGGATAGATTTTGCCTATTGAACCTTGTGGACTTTTTGATACTGACCCCAAAGACCTGGATGACAGATGACATGATATACCATATATGTTCATTTATCTAAGGCCTTTGGCACTAACCCCCATTCATTTCTCATAGTGAAAATGTCCCATCTGGGAATTAAGCCATACAGTACTAGCTGGATAGGCAACTGGCTCACCAACAGAACACACACTCTTTCAAAGTTGGGACTGCACCTCCCAACTAGCCAGTTAATGATGGAATATCAGACGGATCTATTCTGGAACATCAACTGTGTGGAAACTACTTCTCTGAAGTGCAGACAATGGGAGGTGGCCTGTGGTTTACCAAGTTTGCAGATGACTTTTAATTGGACACTATATATATATATATATATATATATATATAGATCCCCCCGTTGATGGTAAGATATTACAGAAGGAGCTGACAGAGGCTAATGATTGGTGCCAGATTCATAGACTGAACCTTACAGCAAGCAATGCCTCATTGTCCCATTTGGCAATGACATATCCTGTTAATTATGATATACATAGCATCTCTCTCAGCTCAAATGCAGTGTTGTGAGACTTGTCAACACATGTTCATAGCAATCTACATTTTCATCACTGTGTCCATAGTGGTGAGGCACACATTCTGCAGTGCGCATATCATACATATGAACATCACATCCAAGACCAGAAAAGTCATAGCTCTGTTGTACTCCACCCTTATTAGACCACTAGTTGAGTAAATGGCTCCCTTCTGTCTGTACCTCAACAGACAACTGTAGCAATTGGAGAAAAATAGATGCTTGTGACTGGAAGAATGCAGGTCCACCAAACATCACATACATGGAAAGACTGCAAGACCTGTCACTGTACTCAGTTTTCTGCAAGCTGCTGACAGGTGACCTATGCCTGACCTACAGAGAAGTCTCAGACCCTGCCACAGTGGAAATGCTGGACATCTGAAAATCAAATGGGACAGGAATAAATTGGGACATGGTTCTCAACCTAACCTGTGATATAAGCAGAACATGCATGGGAGATAGATATATCCTCAGTGACTTACACTCCTCTATTCTAGACTCCCCACATGCAGTGCTCCTTAATGACCCGGCTCAAGGGCAACCTTCACTATCATCATCATCATCAGCCCCCCCTTTTCACATTTTTCGACATGGGGTCGGGGTATCATGTTACCTGTCTCCAACTCTATTCAGTGCCACACTCCTGCCTTCTTCAACACTCATACCTGACTGTCGCAGATCTTCTTTCACACAATCCACCCACCTCTTTGCTGGATGTTCTCGCTTCCTCTTACCATCCTTCTGTCTGTCCCAAATCTTCCTCACCAGATTGTCTTCTGCTTTTCTACACATATGCCCAAACCAGTGTAATCTGTTCTCTTTGATCTTTCCTGGAATTGGAGCTACTTTGGCTTCTGCTCTTATGTCCTCATTTCTTTGTCTGTCCCACAGTGTGCATCCTACCAACTGTCTCAGGCACTTCATTTCCATCACCTCTAACTTCTTCACCTGCTCTTCCATTACTTCCCAGGTTTCTGTACCATACAGTAGAACTGGTCGCACCACTGTCTTGTACACCTTACTTTTTGGCTTCTTTGGCATTACTCTGTCATAGACTACACCTGATACTCTATGCCAGTTGGCTGCAGCCCCTCTGATTCTAGCTTTGACCTATTCAATTCAGACTATCCTTCTCCTCAACTACTCCTCCCAGATACTTGAAGCTGTTTACCTGTTCTACTATCTTCCCTTCTATCTCTATTCTCAGCTTCTTCTGATTTCCCCAATTTGCTGCCATTATCACCATCTTATCTGTGCATAGTTTCATCCCATGTGCCTTCAGCTTTGTATTCCATTTTCTTATCATTTGCCTAGTCTAGCTCAGAGGCTGCCTGTACTGCCAAATCGTCTGCATACAGCAGCTTTGTTGATCTGTCACCTCCAACCTGTTTGTTAATGTAGTCCATCACCAGTATGAACAGCAGTGGGCTCAAAGCTGAACCCTGATGTACACCCACTCCCACTGGGAACCCCTCTGTGAGCCCGAACACTGTTCGTACTTGAGTCATTGGGTCCTTGTACATAGCCTGCACTAATTCTACCAATGTTTCTGGGACTTTAAACAACTGCAGTACTGCCCAGATCAGCTTTCTTGAGACCTTGTAATATGCTTTCTCCAAGTCTAGGAATGCCCAGCTGGACTCTCTCTTCATCTCTAGCTTCTTCTCAAGCATCTGTCTCAATGCAAACATTGGGTCAGTTGTGTTGCATCCTGATCTGAATCCAAACTGCTCATCTTCCATTTTACATTCTACTACTCTGCCTATCCATTTATCAGTCACCCTCTCCAGAACTTTCATGCAATGTGATAGGAGTTTGATGCCTCTGTATTGCCCACAGTTGTGGATGTCCCCTTTGTTCCTGTGCACTGGCATGAGTATGCTTATTCTCCAATCATCTGGGATATGCCTTTCTCTCCACACTGCTATTAGTACCCTCAAGAGCCATTTCTCCCCTATCTCACCCAACATCTTTATCATATCTGCTGTGACCTCATCTGAGCCTGCTGCTTTCCCTGACTTCATCTTCCTTAGTGCTGTTCTTACTTCTTTTAGGGCGGGCTCCTCTTCTTCTCTCATTGTAGGCTGTTTCTGGGACAGTATAGCTTTTGTGGGGTTTTCTTCATTCAGAAGCTGCTGGAAATACTCCTTCCATCTACCTTTGATGTCCTCTGGACTGGTAAGCAGGTTGTCGCTGGCATGCCTTATGAACTGTGTCTGACTATATTCTTTATCTTTCTGTCTTTGCTTTGCAACCTGATATAGTTTCTTTGTGCCCCTTACTGAGTCACTTTCCAGAAGTTGGTATAGTGCTTCCAATGCCCTATTCTTTGCTATTGTGACTTTTTCTTAGCTTCTTTGTTAACCAACCAGTAGTCCTTCCTAACCTGGTCAGTCTTTTCTGTCTCCCACTTCTTCCTGCCCTCCTTCTTTCTTTGAGGACTTCCTGGACTTCTGCATTCCACCACCAGCTTTCCTTATGTACCTTATTTCCATACCTGGCTCAGCCACATATCTTTTCTGTAGTCCTAACGCATGCTGTTTTTAGGTCCTACCTTTCTTCTTCAACTCCACCTATTTCCTCCTCTTCTTGAGGAGCTAGAGTCCTGAGTAATTCCTTGAACTGTTGTACTTTCTGTCCTGTCAACTTCCAGGTTTTCAGACTGGTCTCTGTTGACCTTAAAGCCTTCTCTAACCACTGCTTGCAGTTGATTGTGGCAACTAGTGGTTTATGCTGTGGGCCAACTGTTTCACTGGGTATGACTTTGCAATCATGGATTCTACCCTGGTGCTTTTTCCTTACTAGAAGGAAGTCTACCTGAGTTGCATGTTGACTACTCTTGTATGTGATCTTGTGACTGTCTCTCTTTCTGAACCATGTGTTGGCTACTATCAAGTCATTTTCCAGACAGAAGTCTATTATGGCTTCTCCTTCTTTATTCCTGCTGCCCCACCCATGTGGGCCCAGGCAGTCCTCATAGCCTGTTCTGTCTGTCCTGATATGTGCATTCAAGTCACCCATTATCAACACCAATTCATGTTGGTTACTGATTGGGTAATTGTAAAGTCACCTCTGGGCCGGTACCTATTTCCCTTAGAGACAGGCCCAGTTGTTGTTGCTCACAAATTCACTCTGCTAACAACAACCATCTAAACATGCTTAATAAGGGTACTTGTGTTTTTACAAAGTTAGGCTACTATTGCCTGCTGTATACTGACAGACATGTACTAATAAATATTACAAATACAATATTTGACAGCGGCAACTATACAATGAATCTAGTAAAAATGCTGTCTCTCTGCAGTAACAACAAACCAGATATCAAACAGGTTGGCAACACAAACACTTCACCTCCTCAAAAGACCAAATGCACAACACATAACCCCACAAACACAGAGATAACCATTAGAAGCTTACAAAAACAGCAGAGACCACACAAATGCAAACATTCTGCATGCATTACAGTACCAGTGGAACCCACTACACATAAAAACAAATGTATCAGTGTGTCAGCTATTAAGTTCTTAAGGCAAAACACCTGAAAACCAATGTCTTGGTCATAGGAAAATCCATAGTGAGACACACGGATGCCCCCTCACCAGGTTGTACAAGGAGAAAGTCATGGCTACCTGCCTATCAGGTGCCAGGATCCGCAAAGTCATGCATACACTCAAGTCTCTCAACAACAAGCACAGTTACACCTCTGTCATACTCCATGTTGAAGTTAATGACTTGAAAGATACCTCACTGGACTATATGAAGAGAGATATGACTGAGCTCTCAGATTATCTGTCTCAGAAACTTATGTCTGTAGCCCTAAGCAGCATTCAACTTTCAGCCAGGATTATGCCGCAATGCAAGCAAAATAATTATTGAATTTGGAAATTGGCTTAACTACTGGTGTCAGTCCAGGGGGATCAAGTATTTGTCAGCCCAGGATAATATTGTTGACAGGCCATGCTGCTTTACCAGGGTTAATCCTCATCTGCCACCTCTTGCTTTTTGGTTACTGGCCAATGTACTTGCCTCCCCCATAGTGCCTTTTTTAGGCAATGTCATAAGAACAAAATTCCTGAAATAAAAATATCCTCGAAAGACAAACTCAGCATTATGCTACTTAATGCTAGGAGTGTAAATCAGAAACTACACCGATTGGAGGCATACTTATTTGGGAATATGTCAATGTTGGTGCATTCACATAGACAAGGTTTAGGGCCACAGAGAATATTTCAGCCATGAAAGGCTATAATGCCTTCCACATGTTCAGGCTACAAAATGAACATGAAAGAAACAAAGGAGCAGATGTATCCATCTTCATGAAAGACAAATACACCTCAAGACAGGGTAAGCAGTACGACTCCCTAGAGTTATTCCAAGTTCAACTAGCTATAGAAAAGTCCCACCTCCACATCATTGTTAGCTACAGGTCCACCAACATGAACCAGGAAACCACACCGTGCCTTCCTGGACCTAACTGAGTCACTCATAATGCAGACAAATACCCTAGGCATGGTTGTCTTTAAGTATCCTTCCATCAATTAAAATACATATATGAAAACTGTTGCCTTAAGGTTCCTGCAGTTTGTAGACACAAATGTTCTGGAACAGTTAGTCTGCATCCCCACAAGGGGGTGAAATATCCTTGACCTACTTCTCACCAACATGGGAGACCACTGCACCACTCCTTATGTGAGACCCTCCCTGGTAAGGTTTGGCCATAAGTCAGTCACATTCAATGTAATAATCGTACCCCCCCCCCGGTCAGGATTCTTAAAGTTGAAAAGTTTTACCAAAGCAAACTATAGCCTCCTAAGCAATGGCATACATAGTATAAAACCTCCTGGAACCACTGACAATAAATACTCCTATATAGAGGTGTATACAAATGCCCAGTATAAACAGCTTTACAAGTGTATAGACTTAGCCATACCAGAATGGATCAAAACTTGCTCACAAAAAACAAGCCACCCTGGTGGACATATAGATTATACAACATGAGAAAGAAAATGATGTCCAAGAATTAGAGGGAACAGTCTCAGCAGAAGAGCAACCTCCATAGCTTGAACAAGCAAATGCGACATCTTGTAAAGTTCTCTAATGCTATTTACAAAACTGAATTAGCAGCCATAGCTAATGATGATCACAAGGCATTCTTTAGATATGTCTGTAATTTAAAAGGGAAGGCCCAGCTTTGCACTGTGTTCATAGTGGAAAGTACTAGTCTTACTGAACCTGAGGACATCACCAACCTGTTAGCAGATAGGTTTGGCAAAAAATTCACATCCCTGTCTTTAGCAATCATACTCCAAGCATACCTACCACCAGTTCTCTATTTATTATCTCCAAAGAGCAGGTCATAACTGCACTCGCCATGGCCAAAAATACAGCCTCTATGGGAAAGGATAACATCCCAGGCTGCTTATTAAATGGTGTAAAGCAAGAGTTAGCGGTATCACTGGGTGCTCTCTTCAACCAAAATCTAAGTACTGGCTTTGTCCAGGCAGAGTGGAAAACAGCAACTATACTCCCCTTGCACAGTGGGGGTCCCTCAACAAATCAGGGGAACTAAAGACCCATAAGTCTGACCAGCCTTGTCTGTAAGGCCATGGACATAAACTTGGACCTTATCAATTAAGACTTTGCTGACCTTCAAACTACTGACCCAACTCAGTTTGGCTATGTTAAGGGTAGATCATGTCTATGAATTCTTCAAGAGTGTTACCATAGTCCTGGATTGAAGGCAAATCAGTACATACTGCCTATCTCAACTTAGTCAAGAGTTTTGACATAGTCTTCCACTCACGCATCTGTGAGAAACTCACCCAGCTGAGGATTAACCCATACATCATTAGATGGGTACAATTTGGCTCACCAACAGAACACATACAGTCATACTTGGGGATTCCACCTCTACCAGCAGACCTGTTGCCATGGTGCACCACGAGGGTCTGTGCTGGGCCTCCTACTGTTTGGAATCTATTTCTGAGAATTTCAGGCAATAACAGATGGCCTGTGGCTCACCAAGTTTGTTGACAAACGCAAACTGTGTGCAATCATTGAATCCCCAAATGATGTCAACATACTACAAAATGGACTTAAATACATAAATGATTATTGCCAAAGTCACAGACTTAAACAACCCAAAAACATGCACTATTATAAGTTTTGGCAAAGGTGAGGTACCTGAAAATTATACTAATAATAATGCCCCTCCTAAGTTCCAACCCAACGGTAAGAGATTTGGGAACGCAGGTTGATAGCAATGTCAGCTTTGATCATCATGTGTCCGCAGTAGTAAAGAAGCCCTTTTACACTGTATACCTCATAAGTAAGAGCACAGCATTCAAAACTAAGGATGTTATCAATTCACTGTACTCTTTCCCTCATTAGACCAATAATAGACTACAATGCTGCCTTTTGTACCTCACCAGACCTAAGAGGTTTCTCACCAAGAAAATCCAGGGACCTCAACACATGATCGAAGAGGCAACTTGTGCCTGGCCTACAGAGCACTCTCAAACCCTGCCTTAATGGAAATGTTGCACCTCCACAAATCAAATGGGACAAGACTCATTCGCTGTAGGGACCTTAACCTAGCTTGCGACATCAACAGGACATGCTGGAGAGACACATATGTCTCCCAGAGATTGCCACTGCTATGAAACAAATAATAACCCTATTTAAGCATAACTTGGACATTTGGATGGGGAATTGTAAAATTACCCTAGGGAGTTTCACCTATGTCACTATTAGACAGGGGCAACCAGTGCTGATCATGGATTTGTAAATATGGACTACATATCTTAGCCTATGAGGGAACAATGTACAACTTCCCTAGGCTGCTAGGCTTGAAAAGGCCCTACGTCCATTAGCCTAGTAACCTCCTATGAACCTATGAACCTAGGGCCATTATGGTTGTATCCTTGTATGAACCTACAAAGCCATGAACCTATGCAGACCTCAACATCTTGTCTCACATATGTCCTGCTGATGTCATGTACTATAAGTTCAGCTGCAATCTTGCAAAAGTCAGACTTGTGCCATAGCACTTCAGTTAAGCACTGTCTTCTGTAGTCTGTGTACCTCAATGTGGGGGGCTGTGCACCCCACACCACCTTACTAAATATACCAACTCTGAGATTGCACTACAGTGCGGAAAGGGCAAACTCACAAGGATGGCCAAGTGATTTCTTTCCCAGGGAAAGAAATCACTGATTTGGCCATTTGCTGTAATGGGACTTTGCTTACTAAGGGTCAATGAAAAGCCATTCGATGGAACGTCTTTTCGTTGACATAATATAGACCCTGCTGATACACTGACATCAGATGGCACAGGGCCCACACTCCCACTGTCATGATCACCTGTGATAAAAAGCAAGAAACACAGAAATACATTAATACCCGAAGTACCATAGTGCAATAGTGCAATATATGCTAACAGACTAACAGTGCTGCCACTATTACAAACAGTACAGCAATGCACACAACAGGCATGAGATAAAAATCACAATCTAGAATATTTCTTTTAATTGCTCAGCAGTACTGACATAAAAAATATTTGCATTACCATCTGCAGAAGATATACTGCACTGTACTCCAGCTGGTCCTGGAAGAAATTAAGCAAGAGGTAAGGGCAATATCATCACAATTAACAGTAGCACAGGGGGTAATACATTTACTTCTTTATATGTGCGTTAAGACTAATTTCAAAAAGAACATGGCTGACAACTCCAACCTAAGCTTATAACTGTAGCAATCTTCAATACCCCCCCAAAAAAAGACATGACACAGAATTAACGTATTCATTTCAATTGTTTTACTATACAACAGTATATAACTGTTCAGATAACAAAGCTTACCTGGAAGCTCCTCCTGGGATGTGCTTGCTGTCTCGGAAGGTGTTGTGCCCACATCCCGTACATGGTGTCCTGCACTCTCCTGGGAGCTGTCTGGATCTCTGGTATTGGCCAGGAACTGTTCATTGGGGCTTAGTGGGGGTTCCCAAGCAGGCCCTGCCTCAGTAGCCATTTGGTCACTGCTCACTGCAGCTGCTCACCTGCATGTGGTAATGATCATGTCAGTGGCCCTGCGGTGCACTTGTTTGTATGTTCTACCATGGCCACCCACGGCATTGAGGTCTTCTACAATCTGCTGCCATATTTTCATTCTCTGTGCCATACCACTTTCCAAGAGAAAAGCACCATATTGCCAAAACCCATCGATAATTACTTGATTTTCAGCATCAGTTAAGGGGGGTCTCTGTGGGCAGACATGCTTGAGTGGCATACTTGTAGGTGTGTAAGTGTGTAGGTGTCCTAAAAGACAACAGAAGTATAATACACATAAGCATCACATAACTACAAAATAACTATTTCCAGATAAAAAAGAAAAGGTAGCCAGTCAGTATTACCCACTGGAGAAACATAAAACACTCTACAGATGTGAAATACTAACAACAGGCAGGATGCAAAACAAGGAGAGTAACAAGAGCAACATATCCTTGTTTGTGCCATAACCATAACTCACCTTTGCCTCCCCAAAAGAACAGTCCATTCTTGTTTGTGCCATAACAGAAACTTATCTTTGCCCCCCCCCCCGCCACAAAAGAACAGGCAAATTACTCATTTTGCTAACAAAACATCCTTGAAATGTGAAAGGTGCTATCAAAGGACCTGTCCCTGAAACATTCCAACATATTTGTCACACAGCACCCAACAAAAAAACTGGCAAATGACCCATTTTGCTAACGAAACATCTTTGAAATGCTGAAAGTGCTATCAAAGGACCTGTCCCTGAAACATTTGTACATATTTATCACAGCATTCCATTTTCATGTATTGTCAATCATGTGTATCTCTGAAATGGCTTCACAAATATGCCCATGCCATTAGTACACTTTTAACTAATGTATACAGATAAAATTGTAAAAGCCTTTGCTTCACATTATTCTTAAATACATTCCAGCATATGCGGTATGTAGGTGATAAAATGGGATCAAACCTGCTGAAGATCAATACTCCTCTGTACAGAAATATGCTGAAGAAAATGCATGTTTGCAGGCTTTCGAACATATACAACTCTCCTCACCATCAGTGTGACTAGCTACACATTTGCCTTTTTATAAAGGTGTAGATTATTAATGGATTGCATCTATCTTTGTCTGTGTTTTATAAATGCTAATTATAGCATAAGCAGCTGAATTGCATGTTAGTCAACCAATCCAACATGGTGGAGCTATTCAACAAGCTATGAAGCATCCATGTAGACTCAATGCTGGTTTTTCCTGCAGATGTCAAAACCTTTGGAGTACAGACATAGAAAGTCTACACAGACAGAGTGTTATGGGCTGCTGCTGCTTTAATCAATTTGTATGTGTGAAAGGCTGAAGCTAATGCTGCTGCTGTTGCTAACAGGGCTAGGCTGAGAAGGAAAAGAGTTTCCAGGCTATGTTTAACTTATCACAACCTACATGGCATGGAAATTGTAAAGCGCTACAGGGTGGACAGGGACACACTGCAGGAACTCACAGCCAGAGCCAACCAATGGCAACCCATCCCAGTGTAAACTAAGGTATGTTTACCCTTAGAATCTTAACTACAGGTACCTTTCAGAGACCAACAGGGGACATGCTGGGGGTGTCACATGCATCAGTATCCAGGATCCTCCACCAATTCCTGAATGCTATGCTCCAACATGCCAGTGAGCACATATATTTTCCCCGTAGTTCTGATGAGAGGGCCAGAAATATGCAACAGTTCTACCAGGTAGCCCACTACTCTGAAGTACTGGGTGCCATAGATTGTACTCATGTAGAAATTAAGGCACCACCTCAGGAACAGGGTAGGGTCTATATTAACAGAAAGGGCTACCATTATATCAACTGCCAAGCTGTGTGTAATGCCAAGGGAATCATCTTGGACATGTGTACTGGCAACCCTGGCCGTTACCATGACTCGCATATCTGGCACAACACCTAACTGTACCATATGTTTGCTGGGGGTGGATATCCCATGGGGTCATTTACTGGGGGAAGCAGGCTATGCACTGGAACCATGGCTGATGGCACCCATTAAAAATACACACACCCATGGAAGAATGCCATAATGATGCACATGCTCAAACCAGAAATGTGATAGAGCATGTGTTTGGGCTGCTGAAGTCATGGTTCCAGTGCCTAGATACATCTGCAGGGAGCCCTCCAGTACAATCCATGGAAATGTACAGAAAGCTTCACAGTATGTACCATTCTACACAACATAATACTGAGAAAACACCTGCAACAGGATCAGCAAGGGGAAGAGGCACACATCCCACCACCAATGTCAAGGTCACCACAGTCACAGACAGATGAGGAGTCAGAGTTGGAGCCACAAGCTGCTGTGGGTGTAGGCAGACATAGGAGTGTTACCCTTACATTGGCAAAGAGACAACACATAGCACACTCACTCATCACCTAGGAGCCTAAAACCTTCCTCCTACTCACATACATATATCAACATTGATGCCAGGCAACTCACACAACCTTTACCTCCCATGTACTGGCTGTGCACTGCTTGCATCAGACAGAGTCAGCCCTGAAGTAACACTGTGGAAACTGCTGCATTTACAAGGTAAGTCCTGAACCTGGAGTGTATTGTTTAATAATACGATGCCATACCTCTCAGCTGTACAGATTTTTGCAGAATGTCCAGAATTGTTTTCATATTTTTATTCCATTTTTCATATGTTCATAGGTTCATAGGTAGGTACTAGGCTATCTGCCCAAAGGCATTTATAAGCCTAGCTGGAATGTGTTGGCTTTCACCACTCCCTTAGATTAGTTCCCTGTGCCTCTGTCAAGCAAAGCCATTGAAGTGATCCCTGGGATAAACTTTCTGTTTTCCATCCACTCGTCAAGGTTTCTTTTGAAGAGGGTTAGCAAGGAGCTCTGTCTAATGTAGATTGGAATCATGTTCCAGAGCATGGGAAGTCTCTGGGACAGGAAACTATCCCTCCAGCATGTCCTATTTATTGTTGTGGTGAGGTTTAGATCCCTGGAGCGTGTGGCTCAAGGGGATATGGTTCTCTTTAGGTGGAGCATGTCCATCAGTTCTGGGTTGGACATGGCCTTGTATGTCAGGTAGAGATCACCGCTGAGTAGGCGGTATGCAACCAAGTACAGCTGGAGTTTCTTCAGTCGAGCTGCATGGGCATCTGCTTGAGGCCAGTGATCCTCTTGGTAAGGTACTTCTGTGGTCTTTCCAGTTGTTGCAGGTGTCTTGTAATGTACATCCCAAATGGGATATTGTACTCTATGATGGGTCTGATGAGTGATGCATAGAGAGGCCCAATGACCTCTTTCGATCTGGATGCAAACCCTTTTGTGATTAGGTGGGCCACATAGAAGGATTTTCTAACCACTTTGGCAATGTGATTATCAAAGGAGAGATTACTATCTACATGGGTCCCCAGATCCCTTATTATGTCTTCCATATTTAGAGGGCTACCACCTATGTGGTAGTTTGTGGGTACTTTGTTTTTTCCAAAGGGGATGACTATGCACTTTTTGGCATTTAGCTTGAGGCCATGGCTTTGACACCAGGTATCTGTCTCAGTAAAATGCTTTTAGAGGATGTCTGTGTCATCCAGAGAGTCAATTATAGCCCCTAGTTTGCAGTCGTCTGCGAACTTGGTCAGCCATAGTCCTCCTGTGCTTGCCTGTACCTCTGAGATGTATATGCTGAACAGGAAGGGTCCTAGGACTGAGCTCTGGGGAATGCCACTTGTAACCAGTTTAGAGTCCGACCTAGCTCCCGCAACTCTTTTCATGTGGGTTCTGTCCATGAGCAAGTTGGCAACCCATCTCGTGATGTAGGGGTTTATGTTCAGGCTGGTAAGCTTGTCTATAATACCTGAGTGGGGAATGGTGCCGAAGGCCTTTGCGAGGTCTAGGTAGGCTGTGTGGGCCACCTTTCCCTCATCTATAGCCTTGGTAACTGTCTCAAAGAAGTCCACCAGGTTTAGGAGGCATGATCTGCCCTTAACAAAGCCAAACTGGGTAGGGTCCAGTGTTTGGAGGTTGCCAATGTCTCTGTTAATGAGATCCATGATGATGCACTCCATAGCTTTGCAAACCAAGCTAGTCAGGCTTATAGGGTGATAGTTCCTGGGGTCAGTTGTGGCTCCACCTTTGTGGAGTGGAATAACTGTTGCTGTGCACCACTCTGTGGGCACGTAGCGTGTGGAAAGGCTGAGTTTAAACAGTGTGTTTAGGTGAGGGGTTAGTTTATCTTTGAGCTTGTGTAGGACGCAGCCTGGGACACTGTCTGGTCCCATTGATGCTATTATTGGCTTTGGAGAGGGCTGTTTTAACCTGAGTATCTGTGATTTCAGGAGCATTACATTCTTCTAGTATAGTTATGGGCCATTTTGGGGGTGAGAGGGTGGTGAAGTTTGTACTGAACCTGTCTGCCAGGATGTTGGCTATATCAGTCGGTTCCGTGTATTTTGTGCCATTCTCCGCTAACTCTGAGCAGATCTAAGAATTGCCACTTAGATTCTTGACATAGCTAAAGAATGCCTTGTGGTTATCTTTGGAGTCCATGGCAATATTTCTTTCGAAGTTAGCCTTGGATGATTTTATGAGGGAATGTAGTTTCTTGCTGATACTAATCAGGGATGTCTTCCCTTCTTGGGATTTTACTCTTTTCTGTACTAGTTTCCTCCCTCTGTTGTATAGCTTGTTTATGGCAGGGGTCCACCAGACTGGTTTTCTTTTCTTGGAGGAGTCAGTCTTGGTTTTGTTTGGGATAGCATGATCCATGCAATCTTGTAGGTGCCCATAGATTGCATTATTAAAGGATTTTGCTGCTTGGACAGCGTTATCCTTTAGCATGGGGGTTTTGAAACTTCCCACCTCGGTCTTAAGTAATGTAAAGTTTGCTTTTGAAAAGTTTTTCACAGTGGTTTCTTTGACTGGGGCTGGTGGCGGAATGTGGATATCCAGAGTGATTAGTTTATGGTCAGATCTAACCAGCGAGGGGTTGACCTCCAGTGTGGAACACCGGTCGCCCATGTTGATGATGCCCAGGTCCAATATGTTGTCACCTCTGGTGGGGGTGTTGACCAGTTGATCCAGGGCATTTGAGTTTATAAATTCTAGGAAATGTTGGGCAAGGGAGTTTGTACTTGACTAGTTCTCCCAGTTAATGTTTGGGTAAATGAAATCACCCAATAGCAGGGTGTTTGGTAGGACCTTTATGTTTCCCAATGTTTCCAGGAATGCGGAGTGGGGATCCTGGGACATGGTGGATGATCTGTAGCAAGCTATAATTTGAATAGCAGTTTTGCATATTGATAGTTGCATGTGGATGATCCCTGAAGCATTGTGCTGTGCCACTAACCAGGAGGTGTGGGTATCCTTGATGAATATAGATACTCCCCTGCCTTTTGTATTTTGGTCTGGGTTTGTGGCCAAAATGTATGGTATTATTTGTAGCCAGGTAGTGCTAGGGTTCTCTCTGGAGCCTTAAACCAGGTTTCTGTTACTGCACATATATTAATTTTCTCCATACTGAGGAGTGCCTCGAGTGCATGCATTTTGAGGTTTAGACTTCTGGTATTGAGTAGCATTGCCCTCAGTTTTTTGTTACTTGTGCTATTTACGACTGTGGGTTTGTCTTTTGAGCCTTGCCTAGAAAAGACACTATGGGGGTGGCAAGAACCTTGGCTAGTATTTAAAAGCCTAAGGGTGACAGGTGCAAGCCATCTCTAGCAAAGCAGCATGGCTTGTGGAGCATGTCATCCCAGGCTGACAGACACTGGATCCCCTTTGAATGACACCAGAAGCTTAGCCAATTGTTGAAATTGATATTTTTTTCTCTATACCGTGGTATCATTCTTGGTGAGGGCAGGATTCTACTCAGGGTCAGGGTCATTAAATTGTGGTTTCCTGGCAAATTTGTGACAAATCCTTAAAGACTGAAGTTAGAAAATAATGACAGACATTTGAGTTTCAGACTTTATATCCTTCATAAAATTAATGCTAATGCAAAACCAATTTTTCTATCAACTTTATACGTTTGTATGAGCAATATTTAAAAATTGTCCCTATTTTTGGGTGTTTGCCCCACTTTTATATATGGCTTTGCCCGGATTTCTTGCTGCAAGAGGTTGAAGAGGTATGATGATGGCATAGTCTTGTATTTCATCACTTGTTACAGAAAGCATGTAAAAGGTGGGAGATTTATACAGATATTACCTTAACATGTTAACAGCAGAGAATTATTTCACTTATATGTGTCTATTAGTAAGTAGTAGGCCTCAGATATCAAAGATTCACACAGTCATACCTCTCAAAAGTACTGATGATCACTGCATGCCCTTAGTTTAGCACCATACATTTGTACTGGAAAATCATTAAAGAGAGAAGTTAGAAAGTAATAATACACATTGCAGTTTCTGAATTCACAACCCTTACAAGATCAAACAGGCAGGATGCAAAACAAAAAGAGTAACAAGAGCAACATATCCTTGTTTGTGCCATAGCAGTAACTTACCACTGGTCCCCCCAAAAGAACAGTCCATTCTTGTTTGTGCCATAACAGTAACTTACCTTTGCTCACCCCAAAATAACAATCTAAGCTTGATTGTGACATAATAGTAACTCAGCTTTGTTTCCCCCTCAAAAAAACAGTGTTTACCTTGTATGTGCCATAACAGTAACTCACCTTTGCCCCCCTCAAAAAGAATGTTCTATGCTTGTTTGTGCCATCCAAACTGTCCTTCGGTTGCTGGCAACTGTATATCATACTATTCCCAGTTAACATCCACACATATTTTAAGGCCAATGATATAGAATGGCTTACATACTGCATATGTCAGAGTACTGGTCAGATAATTCATGAATGACCAATAAACACAGAAAAGTAAGACAGAGCTATATATTTGCAAGAAATAATCATAACAGGCTGTGTGATCGCTAAGTGTAGTATGTGCAAATATAATAAATGTAATAAATGTAAAAATAACAGTTTATGGCTTGATATCAGTGTACATTCTGTTACAGTTGGTTGTGTGAAGAATGATGTCAGTTCTGTGCTGAAAAGCTGTTTATATGACAAAGGGATAAGGTGCCCATCATGTTTTCTGAATATGCACTGGAGTGAGAGTTGAAATCCAGACCTATATAGAAACATCTCATGTGTACTAACATTTTCTACTGTGTATGTCATAGATTGTTTTTCCTCATTTCAAGTATCTCTCCCTTTTTAATGGATAAGTAGACCACCCAGAAAGTAGACAGCCCAACATAGAAACAGGATGCATTCAATCAATGCTATTGCCTTTGGCAGCAGGTATAAGTGTAGGGCTGGAGTATAGATAGTTCTGGGTTCTAGTACAGCATATGAAACATTTGTTTTTCAGTCGAGACATTGCGGTTTATAGCAATGAACTGAAATATGAACAGGTATTATTTCAACTCTCTTGTGGGAACAAGTGTTAGTGCAGGACATTGTCCTGGGTTCAAATACAGCATATTCTATACACTTTTACTGTTGTACCACTTCCCATTATAGTCACTCTCACCTATGACACTTGACATGGTGTAGCTGATATTAATTATATGTATGACAGCTGAGACACTAATATTGTGTCAGTTATTTATTTATTGTATTTTGTTTTATTTATCTATATATTATCACATTTATTTTCAAATGTATGACTGTGGGTATACTGTGTATTATATTCTTATGGGTATATTTCTGCTCTCTAGACTGCCATGACCTTCACACTTGTCAGACATACATATACAACTACCTGTACTTGAAATAACATTGAAATTGCATTGCTTGCCTCTGTTGCATACCACTTAGCACTGTGCACCATGTTTGTGCAATAGTAAGCAGTGTGCAACATCTTCAAATAGTGTGCACACTCCCAGTAAACACGATTACTGGAATTGCTCTTGATCGATGAAAGACATGTCAGGTGTTTGTGAAGAGGATGTGAGACTTAGGGCTCAGAGATGTGGTGTCCAGGAGTCCAAAATTGTTGTGGAACTCCTAGTAAAACACCACAGTGCAAGGTTGTTGTACAAGGACTATTTTATGTCCCATTATAAGTCAGAACCTTGGGATAGTTTGGCTCAGGCTGTGACCAGTGCCACCAGCATCCCCTGCACTGCTGAACAATGTAGGCAGCATTACAACAACCTCTGGAGGAGGAAGAGTGGCACCCTTGATGCTTGGATTGAGGAATTTAGGACGGAGGACATCCCACCGATGTGTAAGTATCAACTACAGAGAGTAATTGTATGGCTTGAAAGCTGAATACAGGCAAGACTGGTATTCATAATGGTACTCTGTTCTGGTTTTTCCACAGTTGCCATGGAGAGGGAGTGTAATGTTAGAATCCATGGTGCAATATTGGTAAGGATGATGGAGGCATGTGGTATGTAAGCAGAAGAATAGTGTTATTGTAGCATTAAAAGGTAAAGATAGCTTGTTTGGTATTTTATACAGTTGTATGAAACTGAGCATGCATATCTCAACTGTAAAAGCGAGTATGCATGCATTAGTCTGTAGCACAAACCAAGAGTACAATACTAGACTTTAGATAGAGGTGGTGGGTTTAAATACCACACTTCCTAAGTGTACAATACTGTAAATTATTTAATTATGTGTAACTTAAAAGTTTAATGTAAAAGCTCTATACCAGTGGCACACATGCCCTACTGTAATCTGTATATGTGGAACATGCATCTGTGCAATATATGCACATGTAAGGGGGTACTTGCTACAATCTGTAGTATGATGTGCATCTGTTAGGAGCTGCTAATCTTAAAAGTAATAGTTATCTGGTGGGGGTGATAGTCTTATGAGTAAAGGTTCAAGTAATAGAGTCAAATAATTGTATTAATGCATTTATGTTACATATGAAGGTACTAATCTTATCCCTTTTTTCCTGTCACCTCAACCCTTATTGGTCTTTTTTATATATATATATATATATATATATATATATATATATATATATATATATATTATGTGTTGTCAAAATGTGTCTATGTCATCTACATGTACCACATCATGAAATACTCCATAGCACAGTGGGGTAGGACTGCCTAAGAGGATCCTGCTGCCCCCACTTCACTGACCCCAGCACTGTTGTCCAACACATCTGGGAGCCAGTCTAGCAACACTACTTCTGCTGTAGTCTTGCCCCAGAGGATAGACCAGTTGTTCCCTCCGGGAGCAGTGGCAGAGGTAGTGAGTGCTTAACTGCCAGTTATGGTGCAAAGAGTTGTGTGCCAAGTGTTGGTGCATGCCTATGCTAGGTGGAGGGGCTGCTCTCCTCATTTTACAAAGGACCAGAAGAAGGAGAAGGAGACATTTTGCATTCCAGCCAGTGGTGGAGTGAGGTAGCAATGATGACAGTCCAATGGGTGAAGACTCAATTCTCACTGTCACCCAGCTTGATGACCATGGGTCACCACTGCCTTATCTTCCCCATTTCTTTTCTTTAATGCATTATTGTGTGATGGTACACATCATGCACCAATGTGCAGCAATGGCAATACGAAAGAACGTAAAAGTGTAAGATTCAGTTGTATTTTAACCCAGTACCATCTGGCCTCAAAAAGGAATGCAGTACTGCATTGACTACATTAACATATGCTGCCACAGAGTCAGTTATGTAGCAGGTGCATTCCAGAGACTCAATATTACCTGTCAGACATTTGCATCCCCATTTCACTACTATCCTATCTTACCCATTTCTTTTCTTTAAAGCATTATTGTGTGATGGTGCACATCACACACCAATAAGCACCAAAGGTAAAGCAAAGGTAGTTAAAAGTATTAGATACAGCTGTATTCCAACCCAGTACAATCTGGCAACATAAATGAATGTATCACTGTGTTAACACCTGCTGCCACAGAGTCAGTTAAGTAACAAGTGTATTCCACAGACTCAGTACTATCTGTCATAGGCAATGCTGCCACTGGAATAGTTACACGATATTCCCGTATGTACTAATTATTCTTAAGGTCTCTCTTTTGCCCATCGCACAATGCCATGGAAACAAAATAAGCACAGCCAAACATTCCATTCATTCCTCCATTGCCTGTGTTTGCAGTAAACACCACATTGTGCAAACATTGCCCAAAAAATAATAAAAAACTGAGAGAGAAAAAATAATCTGCACACAAATGAAGAGGAAGTTTGAATGTTAATGAAACAGAAACTGTGAACTGTGCACTGCTTACTTGCATTTCCAACCTTGGAAGACATGCATCCAGACTGCTCAAAGATCCACTACCAAAAAATCCAAGAGCAGCAAATATCCAAAAACAAAAAACATGCTGAACTGTAGAAACGCTATTTTATTAAAACAGACAAAGCTTCTGGGAACACTACGTCCCTTCTTTAGTGTATAAAAACATTAAATTCATTTCATTTAAATAATAAATGAAATAAATCACATGATGCAAGCCCCCCAAGGAACACACATAAATAATAATATAATCAATTAACACACTTAGTATATTCTGAAAACCATAACACAACTATATTTTATTTTAGAGTCATTTGTTTTCATTTTAAAATAGGTTTTAATGTAATCATTGTGTTTATACCAGGAAAAGAGTCAGCTTTCAGGCATTCATTCCATATTCCATCACTTCCAGCTTATTATTATGGTCACCTCTTCTTATATTTTTGGTTAAAACTTGTATCACCCTAAACTTATATGTATGTTCTGGACCATAATCTATTACATGCGTAGCAAGGGGATTTGTCAATACTTTAAGTCTGATATCTGAATGATGTTCTATAATACGATCTCTCAAACTTGTAGTTGATTTTTCTACATAGAAGCAGGAAAACACAGTACAGGTTGCCAAATACACTATAAAGGTTGTATTACAAGTAGTAAAAGTTTAAAGAAGTAGTTCTTTCTAGTTACTGAATGTATGAACTCACTATCTGAGGTGATAAACTTACAATTAGAACTATTTAAACATGGAATAATGCCTTTCTTATTCATACTTCTAAGGGGGATAGTCAAATCCATATCCTTATAGCACAGATGCTGTTTCAAATTCCTACAGTTTCTAAAAGTGAAATGGGGGCTGTTATCTATATAATCTGCTGTCTCAGTCATTGCTTGTAAGACCCCCCCAATTCTTGGTAATTACATCTATTATAGTGTGTGATGCTCTGCTGTAGCTCATAACATATCTAAGTCTTACATCCTCTCTATTACTACTATTTGTTTCACCCTCAGAGTAGGAAAAATAGGGTTTGGCACCACACTCTGTCTCATCAAGTACTTACCTTTTCATATCATTCAATAGACATTCATTATAACTCCTTAATCCAAAATCATGTAGCATGTTAGTCATTTTCTGGTTACATCTATCTATATCAATGTTAATCCAGTTAACTCTTGAAAGCTGACTCTTAACAATGTCCCTAAAGGTACGACCAGGGTGCATGCTCTTCCTGGAAGGTACCTATTAGCTTGAACCACTTTTTTATATATAGTGGTATCAATTTTATTCCCATTTTTTTAATTATACATACTTCTAAAAACTGTATATTTTCTTTGGAGTTATTCATCTTAAATTTCAGAAATCCAGTGGTAGTATCTAGATATGAAACAAAATTACATAAATCCTGTTAATTTCCATTCCATATAAGAAAGACATAATTCACAAATCTCTTAAAAAAATAAAATCTTGTCATAGTACCAAAGATTATCATTAAAAATAAACTCAGATTCCCACCTCTCCCAAACTAAGTTTGCATAAGTATTAGCTACAGATGTCCCCATAGCTACTCTTGCGGTTTGGTTGAATAGCTGTTTATCAAACAAAAAAAACATTAGTAGTAAAGACTATGTCTAACAACTCACAGATAGTTTCTACCTGTCTTGGAGTATGTCTTCCATATCTAGTCATACCTTCACATACTGCCTGAATTCCATATTCATGAGGAATTACAGTAATAATGAACAAATATCTAATGTCACAAAAATAAAATCAGTGCTTTGAATAGTCATATACCAAGCATATAATTTCTGCAAAAATTCCCCTGTATCTCATATAAAGCTAGTTACTTCAGCCAAGAGGGGTTTCAATGTATATTCTAGAAATAAAGAGATGAGATCTGTCATCCATCCCTTTCCAGAAACAATAGGCCTCATAGACAGAATTACCAAACTTTGATGTACTTTGGGCAAACCATAAAGAACAGGTGTAATAGGACAGGATATAGTAAAATAGTTATACAACTTTAATCTTATGTCACCTGTTAATTGTAGGTCATAAACATAACTATTGACTCTAAAAATCAAATGTTTAAGCACAAGTATCAATTTTAAAGAACACAGTATCATCAGATAATAAATCATACATTAATTCAACATAATCATCCTTATTTAAAAGAATAACAGCACCCCCTTTGTCTGCTTAATAACAATAGTTGACTTATTCTGCATTTTCAACAAAGATGCATATTCTGCTATAGAAAGATTAAAGTTCTTTGGCCAGTCTTGTTTTTCATATAGTTCTCTTATTTGCTTCTCACAAATGTTCTGAAATGCAACTAGTACTGGAGGATATACAGGTATGAAGATGCTAGGTTTTTTATATGGATAAATAGCAGCTTCAGTATCTTTAAAAAGCAATTTTAATGACAATTTGCGAACAATTTCAAGTCTGTGAGGGTATTCTCTAAAGTATCACAGACAGAAGGAATAAATTGCAGCCCTTTATCAAACAAGGATAAATCATCCAGAGTCAATATAAAGCTGGAAAGATTAATTACTGACCATTTACATTCCCATTTTTGACAGTTCTGCTCATCTTGTTTCCTTGGCTCTTCTGCCTCTCGACTGACTCCTGGATAGGTTGTGTTGCTTCAGTTGTACCTTCTCTGGTAAATTGAATAAAAAAGCTCCTCACAGGCATTTCCTCACTTACGTCATTAACTGAAGCAGAAGTAGCAAGTAAAACCTGGTCCGGACCTTCCTTAACAGATGCGGTGTTGACTGGGATCTCAGATGATATTACAAACTCATCTAACTGGTACATAGAACCTCTGTTAGAGGGCTAACTACTAAGTTCAGATTTCTGTATTACTCTTTTCAGTTTTTGGCCAAGAAAAGATGTTACCCATTCGGAAATCACAAATGTCTCTCTGAAGTTTTCATTTCTTGGCTGCTTCCAGCTGGACTTCTAAAACATGCAGACGTTCCAACATATTATTATATATCAAGATATCTTTAAATGAAGATAAATTAGAGATCTTATTCTCATCTTGCAATATATCTTTTTGTAAGTCCCTCTCAATCTGTTCAAACTATTTGTTCATGAGGGACATATAGTCTGCACTTAGCTTTAAATTTAAAATCTGCCACTTTTTAGGAGATCTGGATAGGCGTTGCCATATGTAGGTATTTTTAAAATTTGCAAGCCTCTCTGTACCACTTCCAACTGTAAATAAGCCTGAAAACTTAAGCGCTGTCATTGTAAGTGCTTATATCCACAAATCTCTTAAAAAATAAAATCTTGTCATAGTACCAAAGATTATCATTTAAAACAAATGTACACTCTGTAAGTCTAAACTGACACAACCACCCGATATAAGCATTCACAGTTGCCATTCATACACTGAAGCAGTGCCTGCAATATGTTTAAGTCTGCTACATTGACACAAGGATTTTGAGTTCAGCAATTCTAATGAGTTCAGACCTCGTTTGTTTCTTCCCCTTGCTGGCAGTCTTGAATCTACACCAGAAGGCAATTGTGTAGTTAGGGAAACTGATGGGGACCTGAATTGTTTATGTGTTAAACACAGAAGAGAGGATATTACTTTGGGATATAGATGATAGGCCTGCTCTTCATCAGCTACACATTGCATATGCTGGCACATAAATATAAATAGTCTGTTTAATGTTTTTTATATTTATTTTGATTAGAACACACTTTTACACTTTTATCTTTCTGCATTATTTAAAAGCATACTGTTCATTTCGGGTTGGGGGAGCAAAGCTGCATTTGTGTTACTACACAAAAAAGGATTATGTTGCTATTGTTATTCTCCTTTTGTTGCATCCAGCCTACTGTCACATGTTAAGGTCAGTTCTGTACAAATCTAACACATTTTACTTTTTTATTCTGTCCATATAGACTCCTTTCCATGGCTGTATTCCAAAAATTTTGGAATTCATGGGGAACACCAGCACAGAGTCTACACGGTTGCTTTATGGCTTGTTGAATAGCTCCAATGTGTTGTCTTGCTTGATTAGTATGCAATTCAGCTGCTTATGCGGTAATTAACATGCCACTGTGTTTACCTTGCTTGTGCAGGGGTGCCCACCTCTGCATGGTGCTTACTGAATTTAAAAGTTTTCACTCCCATGTGCACATCATGCCACAATGTGCACATGTTGGAAAAACACTGTGTAGGCTTTATTAAATCCCATTAGCAATCTAAACAAGTAAGGGCCTAGGACAGAGCTGTGCAGGACACCCTGACTGTAACCAAGAATTTCACCTGCCCAATTGCTGTATGATACTTGCCATGTCCTATTTGCAAGCTATGCGGTTATCCATCTTATCAAGAGTGCATCATTGGGATTGTTTTATTCATGACCTCCAGCCTACTGGCATTAGTATGGAAGAACAAGGTATGAGGAATTTTGACAGACTTTCTCTGTGCAGAATAAAATGGTTCAGTGGAATATAAATGAGCATTCTACTAATTCATTCAAATAGCAGCATACAGCACTGTCCTCCATTGCAAGACATGACATACCTGAGCTACTCTGTATAACATTAGATGTGTTGCCCAACTCCAAGGGGTGATAGGAGGGAGAACCCAAGGACAACAAGTAGTATGATGTAACAATGGAATAGGGACTATCATCAGTGAGCATTAACATTAGACGGTGAGCATTATTTTTATTGTAAGGAAGTGATACTACTGAAAATGAGCATGACAAATTTTACTATAAATGACAAGAAAGGGAGATATTAGACATTGAGAACTGTGACATTTGCTCTGACAGTCATTTGGTGGGAGGAGACATATCTAGATAGCATAGCAGTGTGTTGTTATGCAGAGTGAAGGAAGATCCTATACTTGGCCACTTACTTACATTTCAATGGTGGAACGTACTATATGTGCAATAATGTACCATCAAACCTTACTATGTTTTCTGATAAGTGGAAACAAGGAAAATACAGAGCAGAAACTATTGCTATGCTACCAAAGTTTGCATCACTATGCAGTCAGGTCAAACAGATCTACACTATGTAGTACTGAGAGAAATATGAGATAAAAGTATTCCATTTTTATTTTATTTCTAATTCTAAGATAATTAAGCTGAATTATTGAGATGGAACCATGACATAGAGGGATAAAGCCCTTATTGTGCCCCAGATGACCTGTGTTCTACTAGCTGCAAGGGTGCTGGAGGGACAGACAGGGGGAAGATGAGATTGAGTGGTTGCTGCTGGTTAACTCAACTGGGGGAGAGAGGCTGCCTAGACTCAATGAAATAGCAGAATTAAGAGCTGAGCGATCTCTGTGATGTGAGTAGTATACTACTTGGGCAGGAGGGTACTCGTACATGTGATTGTGCATGCAACTCACAAAGCTGCTACATGATGGGAGGGGATTAGACCACACTCCCCAGCAGCAATATTACACCGCATGAGCATAGTCCATCTCAGAGGCTAGAGGGGGCTATAATGGTCCTTGGAAACCCAGTGAATGAGGAGAGGAGCTGATGGTCAGCTGTGAGGAAGGGAGCAATAAATAAATAAAAGTATGCTGAACTATGGGATGCTTTTCTGCTAGAGCTTTACATCAGTATTAAAAAGGCATCACAGAAAGTAGTTTATATAAGGTGTTTGTATACAGCAGCTAAGAAAGAAAATGTCACACAAACACACATACACACACACACACACATATATATATATATATATATATATATATATATATATATATATATATATATATATATATAGATAGATAGATAGATATGGGTCTACTTCACTTGACCTAAAACTCATTTGACTAACACCCATCTGACCGACACCCAATTCACCTAAAAGTCATTTGACTGACTCCCATTTCACCGACATTTAAGACATAGACTTGTGGGTTTTCCTTCACCTGTGACTTGCTTGTGATAAAAAGAATTACTATAACTTAAAGTGCTGACTGCCAGAATACCGATAGTCATGTAGAAAGTAGTGTTGTAGTGTTTCTAAATGCTGGTATGTCTCTTTACATTTTTATGGGAAGTATCTAAAGTAATTTGGCGAATGTTTTGAGCATTCCCAGCAGAAGTGGCAGCATGTAGAGTACTGTAAGGCAAGCAAAAGGTATATGCCATTTTCCCCACTGTATAGTGTGATCCTGGAAATAGTATATATAATTAGGGGGGCTGTGGGGGGGCACAGTCCCCCACATTGGGGGTATGGGGGCGCAGACCTCCATCTAGTTTGGTTGTACATTGTCCCATTTCTGTTAAGAGGGTTAGTAAGTAGTTTTTAAGTTCTGGAAAGGGTTAGTTATTGGTGTTCTAAGTGTGCTTGTCTATTGTTTAAGATTTAGTATGTTGAAATTCAGCATTGTAAGCTGTCGGTGAAATGGGAGTCAGTCAAATGAGTTGTCAGTCAAATGAAATTTAGGTCAATGAGTTTTAGGTCAAGTGAAGTAGACCCATATATCTATATATATATATATATATATCTATATATATATATATATCACAAACATAGTATGAGCTACATCAGTAAATGGTCAAATATTATTATGAAGTCACTTTTATAGTCATTAATTTGTTATTATCAAATTGTGGTGTACACAATCTGATACCGAGGTGCTTAGCCAATAGTTAGTTTGTAATATACCATAGGACTTACATATTTAAATGCTTGCACATGTGCACTCATTACTGGATTTGAATGAAGTAATTAGTAAGCTGGAATTTAAAATTCTGATGACTGTTAGAAATGAAGGTTTGTTTCATGCTTTAGTACCCCAGAAGTCAAAAGCTTTATTGAAACATTCCAATGAGTATGTAGGTGGAGGCTAGGTATGGAAATTTGATGCTGAAAAGTGAAAAGCCTAAGTAACTGGTTTTATATAAGTAGAGACAATAAGACAGGACAATGTTTCAGGTAAAGTCATACCTCTCAACTTGGAAACATCAAAAATCTGGACAAAGGCCCATGAAAAGTAGGTACAACTGGCCAAAAATCTGTATGCTGATTAACATAAATCTGCATACATAATTATGTAGCCCCACCCACTCCAAATGGAATTATGGGATGTCAACATTCAAACACAAATTGAAGACCAAACAAAATATTAAACACAATATAAGCAGAATTCTATTAGCTGATCATATTCACAATGACTGAGCGTCTCACATCACAAAATAGCTGCTATAATTCCAAAAGTTACTGCTTGAGCCTGGCACTCTCCATTTCCACTCCATCCATATCACCACATCCATCAATAATGCCAAGAGCCATTCAAACATCAAGGACAGCTTATTGTTCACTGAGGTCATTTAAAACGTATCCAGTGCATACCTCGCAACCTCTTAGTGCAAGAAATCTGGACAAACCCCAATAAAATGGAAGGACAAACCCCCCAAAATTGGGGCATAATTTATAATATTGCAATTATAAACTTAGAAAGTTGCTAGAGTAACAGGATTTGTTTTCACATACATTTTCTTAAGGATTTGAAGTCTGAAACTGGAAAGTATGTCTTTATTTGGTGACTGCAATCCTCAGATCATTCCAGGGATTTGCCAATAACCCACAAATTTTGCAAGGAGCAGACCAAAAATATGAGCCGAAAATCTTGACAGTTGAAAGGTATGAATTGGCAATAATTTTGGAACACAATGTAAAGATAAAGGTCACAGTCCATATATGGCAACATTCAAAAGAAGATTAAGTGTACAGAATATAACCGTTAAATGTAGAGTTATTCACTGAAAAGTATATATAATAAGGACAGTGCAATGTTTCAGTTAGATGGTAAAATCAGAAACATTGCTGGATAATACATAATACCTTGTACATGTGAGCATTCGCAATTGGGAGAGCTGTTGTTGGAAAGCCACGCTGTAAGGGTTACCCTGTGCACCACGAGCTTTTCAAGTATTAATGTCTAGCTCAGTTGAGACTGATGTTGACAGCCCCTTAGATCCATAAACTCATGGACCCTACCACTATTACAAGCTGCTGTGTCTGTTTGCACATTATAAATGATTATAAAATACTCTTACCATAATGCTGTCTGAATGCATTTTGTCAAGGGGTGTCTAATCTCTTCTCTTTTTTACTTTTTTATCCCTTCGTAAGCCACCTTTCATTATTTTTTTCTTTAAGAAAGTTGTAATTACAAAATGTAGCAAGTTGATAGTATAATCACATCACTAAATTTGGGGTGTTTTTTTTTTCACCAATCTGTCTGGGTGATGACATTAGTTTTCAACTGCAATACACAAAGAGTTTTAACAGGACACTACACTTTCACACAACTAAAGAATAACTGAGTGAGTGTATGTTTTATTTACTGGCATAATGCTGATTCATCTTTCCCCTTAATCTTCTTTTATACAGATGAAGGAGCTCATCTAAAGTGAAAAAGCCCAGTTCCAGCAATAATTACTGTGAGTGACTTTGAAAAGTCAACTTTTTTGTTATGCAATTGGAACAGCAGCACAGAGGTGTTCCAGTGGCATAGACACACATTCATAGGGTGAAAGCTTGCCCTTCTGGCAGAGTATTACAGACAGCATGTTAGTTTTGTAATAGTGCAAGTTAAAGATACAAAGTTGCAGTAAACTTGTTAAGCACAAATATTAACAAAAAATATGTAAACACTTCAGGGTGTCACATCAACATTACTCATAGTGGCTAAACCACCCGTTCAGAGCCAATATTTTCAAAGCCAAGTGGCCAGCCCTGATCCTTAGCAGCAGCAATATAGAAACACATCCTAAAACACAGTCTGCAGCTTGCAACACACACATAAATATAAACTCCACTAAGACTATTAAACCAAATACAAACACAAAAAAACAAACTGCGGGGTGTGTGTGCCAAGAAGGAATCCACAACCACAACGTGTAGTTGATAAGTGATTTCTTTCCTTTATTATAGTGAATGGAACTTCATCGGACAAAGTTCCATTAACCATTATAAAGGAAAGAAAGTGCTTATCAACTACACAACATGTTGTGGTTGCGGATTTCTTCTTGGTACGTACACACCTCGTTTCTTTGTTATTTTTTGTACACACACACACATATATTCACTCACACACTTCTTAAACTTAGGATTACATGATCAAAAAAATTGTTGCTGTAACCCTTACACTTTAAATATTCCAGGATCAGGAGACAATAGAACTGAACATGAACAATGATAATGCAGTTAATAGGATGAGGAGACAACACCACCTTTGCTGGGAAGTCACAGGGAAGTATTCACATCACTTGGACTTATAAGTTAACTTTTAACAAAAAGATAAAAGAACTGTGCAGTAGACTGCTGAAAAGTTGAATTCTGTTTGCTGCAGTTTCTAATTTAATTCTTTTTTACTTTTCCTTACATGGAGGAGGTCGAGCCTCTAGAAGTAAATTTTCAAATTTTGATTCCTGCATGCAGCAGTGGTGGGCTCTGGGTCTGGGTGGATGTCTCTCTCTGCTCACTGCAGTGCAGAAGTTGAACTAAATACTTAAATTATTTGTACACAGGGTACTGGGCAGGCTAGCTCTGCTCACTGCTATGGTGCTGCTATTAATTATTTCCACCAGTCACCATTCAAAACAGTACTCTTTATCCAAATCTATTCCAACCGAGTCTAATGTCATCACGCACGTCCCCCTGCATGTTGATGATGTTGTGGGAAGCATGATGACATCATCCTTAATTTAAAAATAAAAACAATTGGAAAAGAATTGGGAATTGAAGGGGCCACTCAAAAATTTGTGACACCTCATTATTTTGACCTCAAAACTGGTAAATACCAAGGAATTCAGTACAGTTGAGAGGTATGGGTGAAGGGCTTTCAAAGTCACCAGGCATGAGGCAATGTTCACCTGTTAGAGGACTGGTAACAGAGTGTGTTTGTTAATAGTTGTGCTCTGCTATTGAAGCCTTGAGGCTTAGACCACAAATATAGTTAACAATACCTGTAGTCAGTTACAACTACAAAATGAGCCTTCTGTGTTGAGTGGCAGGTTGTGGTCTAAGATAGTGTGAATAATCCCTTTGTTATGGTGTCTGCAGATGCAGAGTTTCAGTAATGGTATCTGCATGTTTGAAGGATGCCCTTTATTTTGCTGAGTGGTTTGACATGGTGAATACCAAATATTAACTGGAGTCAAGCCCAAAACCATGTAGCAGAAGTGATTCCTGTAGTGTAGAAATCCTCCTGCTGCAGGGGGCAAATCCCTAGTACTATGAGATGGAGGTAAGAGATATTACGTTATAACAAAATATGTGATAACTTTCAAACAAAACCAAAACATAGCAAAAATGTATTGAAAAAATGTTAGGGGTTGCCACAACATTAGGTAATATGTATTTGCAACATACTGTAATCACAACCATTAGCCACAGCAGTGTTCTTTATCATCTTAGTAGCACTGTGTCTTCCTACCTTGTTTAACTTATCAAGTCTGCCATGACACCAATATTGTAAACCATGAAAGACCATGCAAGAGATAGTGGACATGTGCAGGCCCCATCTGCATCTCTGTGAGAGTCAAAGACTATCTACCTTAATGAATAACAAGTTATATGTGAATTTACATATACTAGCTACAGGGACCTCCCAGCAACATACTGGGACACAGAGTGTGTATCTCAGGCTTCTGCTTTGAGAATATTCCATAAGTTCCTGGATGCCATGCTTCAGCATGTTGGGGAGCATATATGTTTTCCATAAACCATAGAGGAGATACTGAACACCATGTGTACAAAGTAGGACATTTCCCTGAGGTTTTAACAGACATAAACTGCACCCACATGGAAATTAAGGCCCCACCTTAGAACTGTAATAGAGGTACGTGAAATGCAAAGGCAATCACTACATCAGTTGCTAGGTGGTCTGTAATGCACATGAATTCATCTACAGTGTGTGGGCAGGCCACCCAGGTAGTTTTCTCAGCTCCCACAAATGGCACATTTGTGACCTGTATCAAGAATTTACTGGGGTGTGATTTCTCCCAGGGCTAGCCTATTGGTGCTGGATATGCCCTAGAATTCTGGCTGTTGATACCCATTAGACAGTCACAAAATGAAGCAGAACAGGGGTACAATTTTGTAAATTTTCCTACAAGGGGACCATAACTGAATGTGTGTTTAGGCTGCAGAAGGCACACTTTTACTGTATGGATTCATTAGTTTACATCCTGCAGTATGACCCTGGCATCTGTGCAAAAATATTTCTTTTATGAGCATTGTTATATAATGTGATACAGAGGAAGTAGATACAGCAAAGGGATAAGATGCAAGATGAGAACAAAAGAGAACTCCAGGCAGTGGAGGCAGACCCAGATGAGGACTCACTGGGGCAGCTAGTTGCAGGGCATGACTATGCCCGACAGAGGCAGGCTCAGCATGCTATGACACTGGAAAAGTGGAAAAGGCTTGCCGATAGCTTTGGCTCCTAGGGAAAAAAATAAGACAGATGCAGGCAACTCAAACACTAGACTTTGATTAACCATGCATAAACTAGCCACACTGTGTTTCGGACATAGACATCCCAAGTAATAATACATAAAGACCAGGGCACAGGTATTTTCATTTCCACAAGACAGGGAGGAAGCACAAATCTGGATGCCATTCACAAGGAGATGTGTGAGTGCAGATGAGATATAACTCAATGAGTGTGTGTGTGTGTGTGTGTGTGTGTGTGTGTGTGTGTGTGTGTGTGTGTGTGTGTGTGTGTGTGTGTGTGTGTGTATGTGTATGTCTGATATACTGTGGCTAGTAGTGGTATGAGTGTGTTACCAGTAGATGCAGTACTGTGTGTTTATCTAGTGTACAGGTTCAGAGCATGCATGGTAGGGCACCAAACATCCTATGCATGTGCTCACCTGCCGATGTTGCCAATAACAGGAGCAGCATTGGCTGTATTATACCACTGGTTAGATGTGGCATACTTAAAGCTGTAATCAGTATAAGTCACCAGACATACCACTGCCATGACTGACACAATCCAAGGGATGTCCTTTCCTGGATGCAGACACCTGCACAACAGATGTAACAGTAAACATGCTATTATCTGTTGTGGAGGAGTATCAGTGGATGTGCTACAATTGTGTAACCATGGCCTACCTCATCCACAGCCATAACGATGCACTGGTGGAATGGCATCATGAACAGAGCCGCATGCTCAGGAGGTCACCTCCAGAGGCTAGGGCATGTTCCAGTAGGTGATTAAGTATATCAAAATAGTCAAATAAGTGGGACATGCCCTCACAGAGGTCATCCCACATATCCTGCATCAGCCCGACCAACTCAGCCACAGCTGTGGTGGTACTATTCTGTACTGCTATGATAGCCCTGTGCATATGCTGGGTTGTAGCCAATGATACACCAACTTCAGGGGAAGGGCAGTAACTAAATTTCCAGTGAGAACCAGTACACACATCCGTGAGTGTGTGTGTGTGTGTGTGTGTGTGTGTGTGTGTGTGTGTGTGTGTGTGTGTGTCCCTGTCCTGTGCAGCTACCAGCAGATCACAATTATGTGTCCAGTATGGGGTCTTGTACATTATAAAGTGATGGTGACACCAGTAGCCTGTCCTCCCTGTATAGTGTGTGTTTCCTGGGTGTCCACAGGCATACAGGCATAGAGGCTGTGTCTGTCAAATGAGTAGGGGTTTCAGTGGTCACATTTCCTGTGTCCAGCACACTCATCCTATCTTCTGCCTGTGTCCGGTCATGCCTACCATCATCCTCAGAGGCATGAGATTCTCTGACCACAGGCAGTTGCACTTCAACAGTGGTTGTGGTGCTGGATAAAGAATTACCTGTAAACACAGAAAAGTACAACAACCTGTTAAATCTATTACTACACATATAGTATTAAATGAGGTGTTGAAATACCAGCTTGACAATGCCATGCAATCAACCATAATAACCTCAACAGAGGGCTGAGGTGGCAGTATCTCTGATGTTCATATATAACCCAGACAAACAACATGAACAACAAGGCAGAAACATAACTGTATGTACCTTGGGCATCTTTAGTATATATTTGTGGTACTTAGTGAATCTCAAACTCCACATGCAGCACCACACTGTGGGACCTATGCAATAAGTCAGTGCTTTTGAAGGATACCAGAAACTCCTCCATCTCCTTCAGAGCTGGCTCAACCAATGGTCCTACATTCACCTGCCTACCATCCCATGCTACGTGGGTAGCCCATTGCTGTGTCACATAAATAATATTGTTGGTCTTGCACCGTGTGATTGTATATGAAGGGTCCTGGCCACCAGCAGCATTTAACTTCACCACCAGATTTCCTATCATGGTCACAGTTGAACCAAATAATCACGTCAAAAATTTAATGCAAGTCTTTCGGGTTATCCACCCTTCATCAGTACATAAAACATATAAACATTTCCACCATTTAAATAGGGAGCCATTATCTATATTTAAACATGTATACACATATAATATTAATAATACTAATATTTACAATAAAAAATTCATTAATTAAACATTTTCTCTTATATCTATCCATTCTACCTTTACTACATCTTCATATATATTATATATATGTTTAAATATAGTGATATATATAGTGATATGTTTTAAGTAGTGTTGTATGTTTTTAAAGTTCTTTAAAGTTTTTAAACATAAAGTTTTGATAAATCTGAGGTCATTATAGATTCATAGGTTCATAGGTTCATACTAGGCTATCTGCCCTAGGGCATTTATAAGCCTAGCCAGAATGTGTTTGGCTTTCGCCACCCATTTTAAATTTATTTTGCTATGCCCTTTTTCAAGGTTAGTATACTGTGCCTCTGTCTAACAGTGACACAGAAGTGATACCCAAGGTAAACCTACGATCTCCCATCCACTCATCAAGATTCCTCTTGAAGAGAGTCAATGAGGGACTCTGCCTAACCTGGACTGGGATTTTATTCCAGAGTGAAGGGAGCCTCTGGGTTATGAATCTGTCCCTCCAGCATGTCCTATTTATTTCAGTGCTGAGGTTCAAGTCTCTCGAGCGCGTAGCTCGATGGGATTTGGATTTTCTGAGGTGCAGCATGTCCATTAATTCGGGTTGGACATGGCTTTATCGTCAGGCACAGATCACCTCTGAACAGGCGGTATGCCACTGAGTAGAGCTGGAGTTTCTTTAACCGGGCAGCATATGGCATCTGTTTGAGCCCTTTGATCCTCTCGGTGAGGTACTTTTGGGGTCTTTCCAGTTGCTGCAGGTGTCTGGTAAGGTACATCCCAAAAGGGGCATTGTACTCAATTATGGGCCTGATGAGGGATGAGTAAAGAGGCACGATGACCTCCCCTGATCTAGATGTGAATCCCTTCATGATTAGGTGGGCTATATAAAATGTTTTTCTAACCACTTTGGACCATGGTTGTCAAATGAGAGATTGCTATCAACTTGGGTCCCCAGGTCCCTAATTACTTCTTCTGTACTTAATGGATTACCACCTATGTGGTAATTTGTGGGCACTTTGTTTTTGCCAAAGGGGATGACTATACACTTTTTGGCATTTAGCTTGAGGCCATGGCTCTGGCACCAGTTGTCTGTCTCTATGAGGCCCTTTTGGAGGATGCTTGTGCCGGCTGGAGAGTCGATTATGGCATCCAGTTTGCAGTCATCTGCGAACTTGGTCAGCCACAGTCCTTCCGTGTTGGCCTGTACCTCTGAGAAATATATACCGAACAAGAGAGGTCCCAGGACTGAGCCTTGTGGGACACCATTTGTAACTGGTTTGGAGTCTGACATGGCTCCAGCAATTCTAACCATGTGGGTTCTGTCCTTGAGCCAGTTTGCAATCCATCTAGTGACATAGGGGTTTATATTTAAGCTGGTGAGCTTATCTATAATGGGGTATTGTATCGAAGGCTTTTGCGAGGTCCAGGTAGGCTGTGTGGACCACCTTCCCCTCGTCAATGGCCTTGGTGACTGTTTCAAACAAATCAACCAGGTTTAAGAGGCAGGATCTGCCCTTAACAAAGCTGAACTGGGTAGGATCTAGTGTCTGTAGGTCCCCAATATCTTTATTTATGAGGTCCATGATGATCCTTTCCATAGCTTTGCAGACCAAGCTAGTCAGGCTTATGGGGCGATAGTTTCCAGGATCCGTTGAGGCACAACCTTTATGGAGAGGGACCACTGTTGCTGTACACCATTTGGGCACATATCCTGTAGTAAGGCTGAGATTGAACAGTAGTTTTATGTTTGGGTTTAGCTCTTCTGGGAGTTCATGTAGGACGCAGCCCGGGACACCGTCTGGTCCCATTGATGCTGTGTTTTTTGCTTTGGAGAGGGCGGCTCTTACCTGAGCATCTGAGATGTCAGGGGGGCAGCACTCTGCTGGGATAGATATTTGCCCTTTTGGTGGGGAGGGGGGGAGAAGTTTGCGCTGAACCTGTCAGCTAGGATGTTGGCAATGTCTGTGGGTTCGGTGTATTTTTTGTCATTTTGGACTAATTCTGAGCATATCTGGGAATTACCACCCAGGTTCCTAACATAACTAAAGAAAGCCTTGTGATTATCCTTAGTGTCCTGTGCAATTTTTCTCTCGAAGCTGGCCTTAGACAATTTTATGAGTGCCCGTAGTTTTTTGCTAATACTGATCAGTGATGCCTTCCATTTTTGGGATTTTGCTCTATCATTTAGTAGCTTCCTCCTTCTATTGTATAGTTTGTTTATGGCTGGGGTCCACCGGGCAGGACGTCTGCCTTTGGAGGATTGGGTCTTGGTTTTAATTGGGATTGCATGATCCATGCATTCCTGAAGTTGTTCATAGAATGCGTTTATAAAGGATTCTGCGGTCCGGGCCGTATTTTCCACAGGCCTGGGGTCTTTGAAGGATTCCACCTCAGTTTTGAGGAGTGTGAAATTTGCTTTAGAGAAGTTTTTCACTGTGGTTTTCTGGGCAGGGGGTGGGGTCGGGATATGAATATCCAGTGAGATTAGTTTATGGTCTGATCTTACCAGTGAGGGATACACTTCTGGTCTGGAGCATAGAGTCCCCATGTTATAAAAGTTAATTGTTAATTCATGATGTTAGGCTGGCTGTAACACATGATCTTAAATGGCTCCCTATTTAAATAGTGGAAATTTTTATATGTTTTATATACTGAGGAAGGGTGGATAACCCGAAAGCTTTGCATTAAATTTTTGACATGATTATTTGTGTATTGGACTCATTTGCGCAGTACAGCCTGTGATTTTGACTGTTGGAGTAGGTTAGTACTGTGTACGTCAAGGTTAAGGGAGAGTTCCAGCCAGCTTTATGAGTTTATCTAGTATTTCTAATACTGTGGTGAGAGAACCGAACGGTTCAGTAAAGAGACTTTTACAGATGCAGAACAACTCATTATTACAATTGGTATTCAATGCACCTCCTTCGTGGCAACCACTGACCAGATGACAGAGGACTTCAAAAAAATGTTGGTAACTTTATTGAAAAAAAGTACAAATGTATAAACAACTCCAATGGCAGCAGTTAAGCTTTCAAGCTTATTTGGAGTTGGGAGTAGTACCACGGGGGCTAAGAATATTGAAAATGGCCTCGTATGCGAACACTTATACAGAATTTCTAGTGCAATGGCAGCAGCTCAACTTAAAGTTGAGCGCAGATTATATGAGGCTTATGAACAATTTCTTTGAGCCAATTGAAAAGAAATTGTTAGAAGAAATAGAGAAATTGGAAAATGACATTTTAAATATGCCCTGTTATGTACTTCCAGTGGGATGTATCAAGCAGTACTGGATCACCTGCATTTGCTTGATACTAAGCTGGAATCTAAAAAGAAACACAAATTACAAGGAGATGTAAATGATTTTAGGAATGGCCATATTTTCTCGTGGCCGAGAAATGAAAACCAAAGTTGGTTTTCTAAGGGTAATACTATGGATTCTAAAGAAAAAGGAAAAGTTAAAAGTTCCTTGGATCAATTAGACACTTTTGCAGTGATACAGTAACTGAGGAACCACTGTCCAATCAGAAAGAGCGTATGCAAATTCAAAAACACACTACACCCAATCTGCGATTAGAGTTACCTTCAAAAGGCGTAATAGATGAAGGGGAGATTCCCTTAGAAAATCAAAGGAATGGTTCCAGTAATAATGCTACATGTCCTAAGGTGAAGGAACGCTCTAATTCCCAGTATTCATCGAGCAGTAAGGATAAAGATATGCATGGTGAAATTACTTCTTTTTCACCTTTTCAGTTAAAACAGCCAGAGAGGATACTGGTACAACAGAAGTCATCACAGAGGGGTCGCTCGCAACAATGGCAGATGCAACAAACAACAGCAGGGGTGAAGGGGAAGAGCAACAGCCCTGCGCTTCACAACAAAGTGGTTCGGCGTCGACACAAATAATAAAAGGTACTGTTAATCTTTCGACAACAATATTGACTGCAGCTCAAATTGAACTTTTAAGTAAAGGCCCGAAATTTATTCCTAATGCTGCTGCTAACATTGTGCAGGCGATTACAGACTTGAAATTGTTTGTGAGAAATGTAAGTTTGAAATTAATTTTTAAGGAAGTGGATTCGCAGACACCTATTTGCAAAAAATTAAGTACTTTTACACCTCTGATTTGTCCAGTCTTGATTGCGTTTTCATATGTTGTTAAGAAAGAGCTGAGAGCTCTTTATCTTAAAGGGAATAGGAAGAAAGTATATAATTTATCTTATGCTGAATTTGAAGCATTAAGAAAGTTAGAAAATTATGATAGATTGATAATTAAGCAAGCGGACAAAGGGGGTGCAGTAGTAATAATGGACAAAGAAAGGTATATGGAAAGTTTTAAAAGTATTTTGAATGATGCTATGACTTTTAAAGGAATAAGTTATAATGAGGTTAGGAAGTGTATCTCAGATGTTAATATGTTAATATATGATTTACAATTAAATAATGACATAACAATTGATTTATTCAACTATCTCTCTGTACCATGGCCTAGAATACCGCAAATATACGGGATTCCTAAAATACATAAATGTTTGGATAATCCACCCCTGAGGCCTATTGTCTCAGGGGGTGGTTGGATAACTCAACCTGTTTCAAAGTACCTACAAATGAAATTAGGGAGATATTTAAGTAAATGTCCTAGTATATTAAAAGATACGAATAGTTTTTTATTGGATTTATATAAATGGTATGTTGAGAATGTTGGTAAGAAATTTATTTTTGTAACATTAGATATTACATCACTCTTTACAGTAATTCCAAATGAATATGGAGTGGATGCTATATGTAGTTTTCTTAATAGAGAAATTAATATGCAAGCAATAGAAATAGAGAACATATGTGCACTTCTAGAAGTAATATTAACAAAAAATGTCTTTATTTTTGATAGAACACCATATTTGCAGTTAACTGGGGTAGCAATGGGCACCCTAGTAGCAAATACATACGCAAACTTGGTGTTATATCAATGGGAGAAGCACTTTATTTTTAGTGAGGCAAATGAGTTAAACACTAAGGTAAAATTTTATAGAAGGTTCGTGGATGATTGTTTTTTAATATGGGATGGTAATGTGATGGAATTAGAGAATTATATTATATATTTAAATAACACCACAGAATTTTTAAAGTTTAAAATGTTGGCATCAGAAGAAAGCATAGTATTTTTAGATATTCAATTGTATAAGAAGAAAGAGAAAAAAGAATCTACAATATATAAAAAGGAAGTAAGTATTTGTAGATATATTAGCAGGACCAGCATGCATGCACCACATGCATTTAAAGGGATACTGAGGGCACAATTAATAAGGGCTAGTAAGCTTAATACTGAAGAAAGTAACTTCATGATTCAGGCCAAGTAAATGATGCAAGAATTCAAAGGGAATGGTTATTCTGAACAAGTTATAAATAATATATATGAAGATGTAGTAAAAGGTAGAATGGATAGATATAAGCCCCATCTTTAGTAGAGAGGTGGCGCAGGAGCCACAGTTGTTAGTTAGAAAAGAAAATGTGGTGAGATATGTCACTACATTTAATGTTAATACTAAAGATGTACGTAATATAATAGAGGAAAAATTGGCTTATCTTAATGGTTATGCCAGAGATTAAAAATATAGTAGGAGAAAAAACACAATTCTCCTATAGAAATTCTGAAACATTGAAGCAAAAATTATGTTATAAGGATTTTAAAGAAGAAAAAGAAAGACCTCAATGGAAAACGGGAACAAGAAAATGTTATAATTGTAGTTGTTGTAGTGATATATATGATGAAACAGATAACCTTGAACATCCTATAACTAAAGAAATGTTCACCTTCAGGACTCCCGTAAACTGTAATATGACTCGAGTGATATACCTAGCTACATGTACTTTATGTACATCATTTATTGTGGGTAAGACCACTAGGAAATTAAGAGAACGAATAATAGAGCATAAATCTGAGATTAAAAGGAAGGTAGTAACAAATGCATTGAGTAAGCATATCTCTGAAAGTAATAGTACACATAAGTTTAAGTTTAGGGGTATAAGTACAGTTAATATGGGAAATAGGGGAGGTGATATGAATAATGTATTGGAATTGAAGGAATATGAGTAGATTATTAGACTTAAGGCAGATGCCAAGCCTGGTTTGAACAATGCAGTTAGTTTAAAGCCAGTATTAATTAAAAGGCAAAGAAAAATTGTTTAATTAATGACATTTTTATTGTAAATATTAGTATTATTAATATTATATGTGTATATATGTTTAAATATGTTGATATGTTTTAAGTAGTGTTGTATGTTTTTAAAGTTCTTTAAAGTTTTTAAACATGAAGTTTTGATAAATCTGAGGTCATTATAAAAGTTAATTGTTAATTCATGATGTTAGGCTGGCTATAACACGTGATCTTAAATGGCTCCCTATTTAAATAGTGGAAATTTTTATATGTTTTATGTACTGATGAAGGATGGATAACCCAAAAGCTTTGCATTCAATTTTTGACGTGATTATTTGTGTATTGCACTCATTTGCGCAGTACAGCCTGTGATTTTGATTGATGGTCACAGTTGACCCTGTCATTTGCATCTAAACCAAGAACACATCAGCCATGGAGATGGAGACCCTAGTTGAGCACCTCATTCTCAGCATCTGAGAATCTGCCATGTCTTGTTGCTGTGTCAGCAGACCCTTCATTATGCTTTTTTTTAGCTGGTCACTTAGACATTAACCTGCAGGTATGAAAAACATTCTATGAATATCTTGATTGGGAATAGACCTCAAATCTCCATCAAGAAATTTCTCCTCTCAACACACACTAGAAAGACTAGGGATGTTACTTTTGTATGTTTGACTCCCTCATATGTTTAACCAGGTTGTGCATCTAATATCATTCACATAACAGTAATGACTAGATGCCCATCTCCACCTAGTTTAACAACTAAAATACTACACCTCTCCAGGATAATATGGCAAATATGGTGGATTAATATGGCGTACAAGAGTACATTTGTTTACAACCCCAAGATGAATGACTAGCAAAGGTGATGTGAAGAAATGCAGAGGAGTGTATTTCCCCTTAAGTTTCACAATCCCTCTGCACAGCAATTAAATTACACTTCAAATACTTATCACAGTTTACTTTTGCTCTATATCTTCTTGAAAGTATCCTTACAATTTTAAATGTTGATAAGTAGCAATGCAGCTTTCACTGCTCAGTAGTTATGTCTGTTAAACTGAAAACGTTAATACTTGCCTTGTTAAAGGTTAAGCAGATGATGTGTGCCAACAAAGTGCTGAACTCTGTAAGTATATTGCTTCTCCGTGGCTTCTTACATAGCTTAATGACAAGCAGTGCTTTTCCTCATACTTATATTGCACTAATTTGCTAAGGCATGTTTCTGAATTCCCCAATTTTTACATTGTGCATACTGGCTAAACTTCATGGTCCATTTTATATAGCCTATTGCACCTGTCTGGGTATGTGAGGGCAGCATAACATATGTGCAATTCAGCTCATAGTTCTAATGGGTATCTATAATTCCACAGCACACATACTGAAAGTGGAGTCACATGTAGAGCACAGTTCACTGCAAGCGTACACCAAGAACCTGAATCGCCATGTTCACACTGCAGACTGCTATGTTCAAACACTGTAATGTATTACTTTTATTGGATGTTTCCACCAATCGTTGCACACATGATCTAACTTCTATTGTTTTGCAGTTGGCAGACTTGTCAATAGCTGTGAATGAATTTTCAACCATTTCTCTCTACATTTTGTTATATAGTATCTGATGGATGCAGTCTTGCTGAATTCAGGGCAAAAACATGGCGTGTTGAGAAGAGCAAACTATTCTTCCATATACTCCATTAGCAGTCCATGACAAGATTTCAGGAAAAGGGATGTCAAATCCCTCAGTATCAAGCAATGGCCAGGAACAGCCAGGAACAGCCTGACATAAGACCTGATATGTACCACTGGAATACCCATAATGGTGAACAGTGCCAATACCTTTACAGTAACTTAAAAAATATGTCATCCCAATCTCCTGGCCAAATGGGAAGCTCATCTACCTCCTGTATATTGTAAGTAATCTCTGGCGTACCTCCCCATGCAAACTGCCACTGTTTGCCATGTAAATGTCTAGCACACTCTCATTTATTTATCCTCAGGCCTGGAGCAAATCACAGTGCAGCTGCATGGGAGGAGGCTGGATGCCACGGCCACGGTTAGCGGAAGTGTATATGTTATCAATCCAGTCAGTTCTTATAGCAGTAGTCAGGGTAGGTATGGGTATTCTACAGGGTTGCCACCTTATCAAAGTGTCATTTTTGAAATGTATGACTTGACAGGACTAACCATAACTATTAAGTAGTGACAACTTTAGTTAAATCTGTTCCATATGAGTAAGGTTAACATTAGAGTTTATCAATTGCTTGGGATCTATCCAATCATATTAAGATGATTCATGTGTTAAGGTAATAGTTTAATGCAACTGCAAATGCAACATTAGGATATATTTTTTGGCCTAGTATTTCAGGATCTTTGCTCTTGCTATTTGGCAAAATGCATCTACCCATACAGGGGTGTTCTGCATAAAAGGAAAAGATGTTAACACTTGCTATATACAGTATTTGCACTTAGGTTGGATATTTATTATTGAATGGGAGCAGTATGGATGGTTGATGCTATATATGCCACTGGGTGTGTGCTTCTACGGACTTATACATGCAACTCAACATGTTAAGGCAATACTGTCCTAATGCTTTGCTGTCAGTGGGTCTAGTTTCCCCATTTGTAGACTACTTTGGCATCAAGGGAACTTGGCTTTTGTGCTTGTTATACTCTACAGTACTACAGATACTACATTTCATGAAAAATTACGCCACAGCTGCAGTCTCCACGACTTTGGTACAAATCTTCCTGTACTGATGACATTAATGCATATTCATCTGTAACCTTCAGTCAGAATGTATACATGGCTCAGCAGCCTTAACCTTTGACTTGTCCATTGAATAAACTGATGGCTATAGGTTCTATTCCCAACCATTGCTAATTTATTCTGGTATTGCATACAGCTTCCAGTGGGTGTTTGTTTGTCTGAACACAGTGCCTACAACAACGTGTTATACACAATGGAATGAGCTGCATTTTGCTTCTTTAATTTTGCACTTGTGTGACGCATTATTAGTATGTGTTTCACCACAGGGTTCACTTACTGTTGTTATAGCTCAGCATGTTAATGTATTGCCATTTAGTTTGCATGTGCTGATGGCTGTGGGTTAAAGTCTCCGGTGGGATATACATTGCTACATCTTGTTCAAGTAAAAAATCCTTACTTAATGTCACCAAATCTAACAACTCTGCAGGAGACGCTTTTTTACGCTAATTATGTAACAAAACTCTGGAACTCAGTCACTGTTACCTGTAAACAAATTAACTAAACAGTTTTAAACGAGCCGTAAAACAATACTTAAATAATTCCTGGCTATGCTCCTGCTCTCACCGAGGATAAATGCAAGAAATTTTTTCTCCTCTCACTAAACTTTACTGTACCTCCAGCCCTACCCTCAATTTTTCCTTCACAAACATCTTCCTTTCCTCTGCACCTTTTCCTCATAAGTATCAAAATTTTTCCTCACTGCCTCAGACATAACTCCCCTCTACACCTGGCTTATCTGTCTCCTCATTTTCCACCCTAATTCAACTGATCTTATGTTATTTCACCCTACTCTCTCTCACCCCACATCTCCCATTTTCCTACCACTTTAAACTAGTTTTACTTCTCTTCCACTCTAACTTACCCCCTTCTCAGTCCCATTCCACCCTTTATAACTTCATGCAACTTTGGTAATATCTCCTCTTCATCCCCTATACAGTTTGACAAAGCCAACCAACTCCAGCTTTTACCTTTAGTATCACTCAACAACTCTTCACTATATATATCTCTGATCACAAAGTATCTAGTATGGGCTATCTAAGTTGGCCTTACTCTTTATTCACCAAATCGTCTATCATTATTTTGTCTAGTTAACATTAAACATCAGCTTTATAATACTTGTCTATCTTACCTTCTTAAACAGTTCTGCTCTAATTTTTGTACGTACCTATAAATATTGTTGCATTTTACTTGTTTGTAAGCTAAGTATTTTTGTTAATGTATGCATGTGGAGCATTTCTCCCTGGGCCTCTGTTGAAAAGGGGTTTTACATAGGCCAGTCAGAATTTCCCAGTCAACAAAGCCAATAAATAAACAAATAAAATCATTGTTACTGTGATTAATTTCTTGTTCATTGCATTAGAGTACATGTAACACTGTCTGACTAAAGTTATGTAATAGCTGTTGTTTTAAACTGTGTGTGTATCTCCCTCCCCCACCCCCTTCTTGCTGTCTTTTCTATTAAATATATTTATTTAATTTATTAATGTTGTTTTTCTCTACTTATTTTACATTTGTATGCAGCAGCATCCAGGCCAGCATCCCTTCCACCATCAAGGCATGTTGACCCAACACTGCTGGCAAGTACACCATAATCACTGACGGCATCACCATCAGTGTCCTCAACTGCCACTGTCTCCTCCACATCTCCAGCAGCAGCTCCTGCAGGGGACAGTACCATCAGCCCTGCTACAGAAGGTGCTGCTATGCAACCAGTAGGTGGCAGTGACAGTGGAGATGACACTTCCTTCAACTAGCAGCATCTGGACTAAATAATCAGGGACTTATAGACAGGATGTGTGCAATGGCTGCTTAGAGACTCTCCTTCAGTGACTTGTTGAAACATGTCCTCATTACGCAAACAAAGTAGACAGAGGAGGGCTGGTCATGATGGCCAATTTCCTGAATCCCAGCCATAGAGTAATGTCCTGGCAGGAATTTGAGAGGAACTTTGGGGGCTGAGGGACCAAAAACTTGTTTTTAACTTCTAGTGGAAATGTTACGTAATAGAAAATGTATTCTTTTTCTTGACAGAAGTTGTCTCTGCATAACTGATGGAGATGCTTTTTCAGTGTCACAACTGAATGAGTGCTCAAATGACTATAGTGTTTAATGTTGCAGGATTACAGTGCGATGGTGATAAGGAGTCTGTTCATTTTCCAACTGCTAGTATACTTAGAGGTTCCCTATTATATGATCGAAGACGCATTCTTTCAAATGTGTCTTGATCGAACTTGAAAGCATGAAACAACAAAATACTGAAACGGCATATAAGTGAATTCTTTCCCTGGGAAAGAAATCGCTTGGCTGCCTTTGTTATTTTGCTATTTTTGTCACTGAAGTGTGATCTCGGAGTTGGTATATTTAAGTACGGGGGTGTGGAGGGTGAAGCCCCCCACTTTATATAATGTTTTAAAGTTTTGTTTTTTTTTTTCTTTCTTTTTTGGAACAGTGATTTTTTTTCCCGGGGAAAAAAAAATCACTGTTCTAAGTGTTCGGGATTGTAAGCTTTCGCTTATATAGGGTCAATAAATCAGCGTTCGCTTTTTTAAGCATTTGCTGGTTTAATATAGGCCCTACTTAGAGGTATTTTTGTAAGTGCATAAGGGGATCAAAACACATAGAAGAAATTACTTACAATTCCACTGATTATTCATATGTGATTCACCCAGAATCATAGCCAAGGCTCGTAAACCTTCTTTGTTTGAAAAAAAATGTGCATTCTTTAAATGAGATTCATATTCATTTTATTTGTATTTATAGGGGCTGAAAAGACATTTAGTTAGAACTGAGTTCCATAAAAAATATGTATACACAGATTTTCATCACTTAGAGCTATAATAAGCTTACTGATCATTAGATATACTCAGTCAGTTAAAATCCGTTGGTTTATACAATGTGTACAAGAGATTAATTTCAAAATACCTCATTATTTTATTAAAATCTTCCTTAAAACCCTGAAATGCAAAAATTAAAGTTTAATTATCCAACACGATAAAGTATCTTTGATGTGCTATTAAAGACTCTATTGCAAATTGCCATTCATTTCTTTGCAAGATACTTTATGAATAAACGTAATGCTGATATAAGTAGAGGATGCTGGATAAAAACTAGATTTGAACTACCAAGAAAAAAAATCTTTGTAATTATAAAAGTTTATATGATGGCTGGGTTTAACTCAGTAAATTCTGATCTTATTTAATTATATGGTCTGAACAAAGATTATAATTTGAAATAAACTGTTCTCTTTCTTCCTTTTGAAAATATTTTTGGGTAGTGAACAGTTATTTCAAATGAACTTGATATTTAGTGTAAATGTGATGACTGTTGCACTAACCATTTCACTAGTCAAAGGCAGAAATTCCTTTTGACAATGTGTTAATAAAAAGGTTGCAATTTTAACTTTAAAAAAATGTGAATCAAATGATAAGGCCTTGACTCATAGGTCTCATTAATATGGCTTTGAATCAGTGACATTGTCAAGTGACTTGCCATGAAGTGGTATTTATAACTAGGTAAGAACTGTTATAATGTAACTGTGATATTTGAAAAAAATCATTGCAGCATCCATAGCAACCTCCATCCTGGTTCGAAAACTTAGAAATCCCATATACCAGCGTTTAGATATATTTATGCAATAATCCATGACTGTGGCTCGGTATTTCAGGATATTACTCATGGCTGGATGGTTAGATCATGAGAGTGAAGCCTGAGTGATTACATAAAGTCAGCTATGGGTAAATCCTGGTATAACCAACATAATGAGTGGACTATTACTATTATACAATTGCATTATTTAAGAAAGAAGTTGCATACCTTTCTTAAACAATGTATTTGTGTAAGGTCACTTCAGTCTTCTTCCATTTTGTCTTCCCTGTACTGATGTACTACGCATATATATGGAACCTACATTGCCATGCTTGCACAGTACAGCAGTGCAGGAGAAGTGACAGAGAAAACAGAATCGCCATTACTGCATTTTTTTAGTACAAATGAAAAAAAAAAAGGTATTTACAAGGGGAAAGTGCAAACATATAAGGAAAATCAGGTAGGCTTATGTTTGTTCAGTTTTGCAGAACATACCTAACTTTTGTTTTAGTTTGCTCTATTCTTCAGTATATGACAATAGGTTCATAGGTGTTTACTAGTCTAATGACCACAAGGGCCTTTTTAAGCCTAGCCATGCATCTGGAATCTCTGACAAGTTATGACACCCTTGATAAGTGTAAGCATGGGCTGGGAGATGAACCATTTACAGGATACCTGTGTCCATTAGAGACATAGGGGCCAAACCAGGGATGAATTTCTGGTTTTCCATCCAATTGTCCAAGTTGCACTTGAATTGAGTTAGGCAGGAACTCTGCTTCACATGGATGGGGAGCCTGTTTCATAGATGGGGCAGTCTCTGGGATACATTCGTTTCACTCCAGCAGGTCCTATTTATATAACAGGCAAGGTTTAAGTCTTTAGAACAGGTACTTCTGGTGATGTTTGTTTTGTGGATATGCAGGGGGTCCATCAGAGTGGGGTCTGGCAATGTCCTGTATGCTAGGCATGGATCTCCCCTCAAAAGCCTGTAGGAGACAGAATACAGGGATAGGGCCTGGAGGTGGTCTGCATAGGGCATATTACTTATGCCCTTTATTCTTTTAGTGAGGAACATCTGTGGACGTTACAATTGTTGGATATGCCTGGTTAGGTACATACCAAATGGGTCATTGTACTCAATGTCTAATGAATGCTAAATACATTGGAACAATGACTTCCTTGGACATAGATGCCATACGTTTGTTTATAAGTTGTGCAGCATAGAATTATTTTCTCACTATTCTAGACACATGATGCTCAAAGGCTAGATTAAGTCCCTGACTACTGGGTCAGCTCTAAAGGGCGTGTTGTCAATATGATAGTTACCAGGGATGGATGACTTCCCAAAGGATGCTGTTACGCATTTCTTGACAATTAGTTTTAGTCCATGGCTCTGACAGCAGTTATTTGTGTCAGCTCCTCCTGGATAACATTTGTGTCAGTGTGAGATTTAATGACAGCTCCTAATTTGCAATTATCTGCAAATTTAGTCAGCCACTGACATTGGCCTTGACTTCTGAGAAGTAAATTCCAGGAAGGAGAGGTCCAAGAACTGCTCCCTGAAGTACTTCACTTGTGACTGGCTTTTTTGTAGAGGTGGACTCCACAATTCTAACTTCCTAGACCCTGTCTGTGAGCCAGTTGGTCAATAGAAAGTCTGGCCACTCAATGGTACTATAGCAGCCAAACGTTTTTCTACTGGTATATGCTTGATTTACAGTGGGTATGCTGGTTGGGATGTCCAGTCAGTGTGCTTGCCTTTGAATACTAATGAGTCTTTATTGTATAATTTTAAATAATCAAAGGTGTTTACATGCTTAACAGTTAAGTGAGGGGACCTGTTCTTTCTAACTCGTTATTACCCTTCTTCTTCTTCTTTTGGCTGTTACCATTAGGGGTCACCACAGCGGATCACCTGTTTCTATTTCTTCCTGTCCTCTGCATCCTTCTCTGTCACACCAACCACCTGCATGTCCTCTCTCACCACATCCATAAACCTTATCTTAGGCCTTCCTCTTTTCCGGTTACCTGGCAGCTTCATCCTTAGCATCTTTTTCCCAATATACTCTGCATCCCTCCTCAGCATATGTCCAAACCAACATAATCTTGCCTCTCTGACATTGTCTCCAAACCTTCCAACCTGGGCTGACCATCTAATATACTTATTCCTAATCCTGTCCACCTTCGTCACACCCAGTGCAAATCTTAACATCTTTAACTCTGCCACATCCAGCTCTGACTCCTGCTTTTTTATCAATGCCACTGTCTCCAACCCATATAACAGAGCTGGTCTCACTACCCTTTTGTAGACCTTCCCTTTCACACTTACTGGTACTCGTCTATCACAAATCAGTCCTGACACTCTTCTCCACCCACTCCATCCTGCCTGTACTCTCTTCTTCACCTCTCTTCCACACTCACCGTTACTCTGAACTGTTGATCCCAAGTATTTAAACTCATCCACCTTCGCCACCTCTACTCCCTGCATCCTCACTATTCCTCTATCATCCCTCTCATTCACACACATATATTCTGTCTTAGACCTGCTGACCTTCATTCCTCTTCTCTCTAGGGCATATCTCCACCTCTCCAGGGTCTCCTCCACCTGTTCCTTGCTCTCACTACAGAACACAATGTCATCTGAAAACATCATAGTCCATGGGGACTCCTGTCTGATCTCATCTGTCAATCTGTCCATCACCATTGCAAATAAGAAAGGGCTCAGAGATGATCCTTGATGTAATCCCACCTCCACCTTAAATGCATCTGTCACTCCCACCGCAGACTTCACCGCTGTCACACTACCTTCATACATATCCTGTACCAATCTTAAATACTTCTCTGACACTCCCGACTTCCTCATACAATACCACAACTCCTCTCTAGGCACCCTGTCATATGCTTTCTCTAAGTCCACAAAGACACAATGCAACTCCTTCTGACCTTTTCTGTACTTCTCCATCAACACTCTCAGAGCAAACATTGCATCTGTGGTGCTCTTTCCTGGCATGAAACCATACTGCTGATCACTAATCATCACCTCTCTTCTTAACCTAGCTTCCACTACTCTTTCCCATAACTTCATGCTGTGACTGATCAATTTAATCACTCTGTAGTTACTACAGTTCTGTACATCACCCTTATTCTTAAAAATCAGTACCAAAACACTCAGGCATCCTCTCACTTTCCAAGATTTCATTAAACAATCTAGTTAAAAACTCCACTGTCATTTCATCTAAACACCTCCATGCTTCCACAGATATGTCATCTGGACCAACAGCCTTTCCATTCTTCATCCTCTTCATAGCTATCCTTACTTCCTCCTTGCTAATCCACTGCACTTCATGATTCACTATCCCCACATCATCCAACCTTCTCTCCCTCTCATTCTCTTCATTCATCAGCCCCTCAAAGTACTCTTTCTGTCTGCTCAACACACTCTCCTCGCTTGTGGGTACTTTTCCCTCATTATCCTTTATCACCCTTACCTGCTGCACATCCTTACTAGCTTGGTCCCTCTGTCTAGCCAATCGGTACAGGTCCTTTTCTCCCTCCTTAGTGTCCAACCTTTCATACAACACTTCATACACCTTATCCTTAGCCTTCGCCACCTCTCTCTTTGCCATTGCACCTCATCTCCTTATACTCCTGTCTACTTTCTTCATCTCTCTGACAATCCCAGTTCTTCTTCGCCAACCTCTTTGTCTGTATACTCTCCTGTACTTCCTCATTCCACCACCATGTCTCCTTGTCATCCTTCCTCTGTCCAGATGTCACACCAAGCACCTTTCTAGCCATCTCCTTTACTAGCTCTGCTGTAGTTACTCAGCTGTTCAGTAACTCTTCACTGCCACACAGTGCCTGTTTTAACTCTTCCCTGAACTCCACCTCACAATTACCCTTTTTCAATTTCCACCATTTGATCCTTGGTGCTGTCCTCACACTCCTCCTCCTCTTCTTGATTACCAGTGTCATCCTACAAACCACCATCCTATGCTGCCTAACTACACATTCCCCTGCCACCACTTTACAGTCTCCAATCTCCTTCAGACTGGCCCTTCTACATAAGATATAATCCACCTCTGTGCATCTTCCTCCACTCTTGTATGTCACCCTATGCTCCTCCCTCTTGTTAAAATACATATTCACCACAGCCATGTCCATCCTTTTCACAAAATCCACTACCATCTGACCTTCTGCATTCCTTTGCTTAACTTAACACCATACCTATCCATCACTTCATCATCCCCTCTGTTCCCTTCACCAATATGCCCATTGAAATCTGCTTCAATCATCACTCTCTCATCCTTGGGTACAGTCATCACCACTTCAGCTAACTCACTCCAAAATTGTTCTTTCTCATCCATCGCACACCCAACTTGTGGAGCATATGCACTAACAACATTCATCATTACACCATCAATTTCCAGCTTCATAAACATCACTATCCCACACACTTTTCACCTCCAAAACAATCTTAGCATACTGTTCCTTCAGGATAACCCCTATGCCATTTCTCCTCCCATCCACACCATGATAAAACAATTTGAACCCACCTCCGATACATCTAGCCTTGCTCCCCTTCCATCTGGTCTCTTGTACACACAATATACCAACCTTCCTTCTGTCCATCATATCAGCTAGCTCTCTCCCTATACCAGTCATACTGCCAACATTAAAAGTTCTGACCCTCACTACCACAGTCCTAGCCTTTACCTGCCTTCGGGCATGCCTGCCCCCTCTTCTCCTCCTTCAGCCAACAGTAGCCCAATTTCCACCAGCACCCTGTTGACCAACAGTACTGGTGGCGGTTGTTGTTAATCTGGGCCACGACCGATCCAGTATGTATATCTGTACTGTTGTCCGCATGTATGATTTGGCAAAATTTTACATCGGATGCCCTTCCTGACACAACCCTCCCCATTTATCCGGGCTTGGGACCGGCACAAAGAAATGCACTGGCTTGTGCATCCCCAGTGGCTGGGTTTCATTATTACCCTACAATCAGCCCAAATCTTCCTTGTGTCTGTTTTAATGTTGGCATCCATGAAACAGTAAGCATCGTTTTACTTTAGTCCTAAAAAGTATCACTCATTCATTGCTTAGGATTTTTCACAGAATGAACAGATCCTTCCTTTATCGTCTATAAAAAATGTGACAAGAGCTTAAGCTAGAGCTGCGTACTTAATAAAGGATCCAGTGTATCTCCTTGATCCTTTTGGTAACTCTTCAATCATTTTTGTCCCAACAAAAAATTCTGTATCATAACTTTTATGTTTGGCATACTGAGTAATATTGCCTTTCACCAGAGCTGGTCTGACCATTAAATCTAACTGATTGTATTGCTGTGTACATCACTAGCAACTACCTGTATACACTTATACTAATGTTTTCATAATTCTGTATAAAATCAGTCATGTTGTCTAAAGTAGTATCCTGCATCTATTCATGTGTCATGCCTATAACGTTTTTTCTAGTAAAAAAGTTACATGTAAAATGAATTAGAGTCCCTATGTGATCTGTTTTGCATGGTCTTATAATGTTTTTCAATAGATTATTTAAAGACCAACGATTAAATTCATTCGGATACAAATTGCCTAGATTACTGCAAACTGTTGACATATTTATCACTAAGAACGCCTTTCTCTTTTGAAAAGCAATTAAATACATCTGAATGAGCTTCTTCAGATATTAATCTTTGGGTTTTCATTGCAACCATGCACCTGCAGTCTAATTTCACTCCTACCTTCCTTACATTAGTCATTTTATTAATTAGGTGGGTATAAAGCCATATAATCATACATTCTCCTGATTTTGATTTTGACTGTGTCTTACAGTTACATCATAGACAGAGAAAAGATCAACAGCAATTTATAACATAAAGAAAAATAAAAACAGCTAATTGCTCATACATCAGCATGGTAGTATCGATGCACATTTGATAGTATGCTGCAACCCAGCAAGGATAGCAACATTTTTTTTTTTACATAATAACTCTCTGGGAGCATTCTAAACATGAACATTCTAAACAAGTAAAATGTTCAGTGTGCCATACACTGAAGTCAGATTTTTCCATACTGTCATGGTGCTTATTTATTTTACTTTTGGTGACTCATGTCTAGTTGGATGAAACACAGGTAAATGATGCAAAAGGAATATGCACATAATGACATAAAGAAACAATTACAAAGTTAATAAAGACAACATTAGCAGGATGCGAGCTGTGAATATCATTTAGCAGTATGTCACTGCAGAGGTGTGCAAACAATAAATATATTCAGAAGTATAATAAAAATAGTGCTTTAAGATATTCTGTTGATGTTTATTATACTTATGTATTGATTTATGTCAGGGAGGGATGCCACTGAAATCAATTCAGTCCTGCTTTGATGGTTGCATTTATGCAGTAGTAATGCATGCAACTGGTTTTGTGGAAGTGGAACCTCAAATAGAATATGATGAATGTAGTGAACATGATCCTGATTTATTAACTTTTTATAAGGCAAACTGTCATGCCCGTCTGGAGATAGTTGAAGTTAGTGAGATCTGAGCGACTCTATACCTGCACTGCCAAAACCTTAGCAGGAGGCCTTTACAACTGCTTGGGAAACTATTTCCCTGCTCCCTATGGTCTTCTAGAAGAGCTTGCCATATCATTGCCAGGTGGTAGTATATCCTGAGATACAAGAAAGAACAGAGCAAACACTGAGAGAAAAATCAATTGGTAAAAATAAAGTAAAATAATGCTTTCAGATAGAGTAATCCAAGTCAATTAGAAAGAGTTATTATAGCCATAAATAGATGGCAGAGTAGAATATGAAATATAACTACAGCAAATCTATAAAAATATGTTCAAAATGTAGTTTAGGCTCTTAATAGCAATAATTATATCAAAAATCCTGTAAGGCTTGAGCCCCAGCAGTACAGCTTTGATAAGGGTAATTCCAGAGTAACACAAGCCCTAGGCAGTAGACATGATGTTCATACAGTATAACGTGACATGGCTAAGGCTTTTGAAACCAAACCACATGCTAACATACCAAGATAGAACTTGTATAGTGAGGGTGTCAGGCACATCCCCAGGAAACATGAAGGTGACAAATGGTGTTCTTCAGGGCTCCATGCTGAGGCCCCTAATTATTCAATATCTGCCTTGCAGATGCCCAGATTTCAAATGGGGATCTTTGGCTACCTAAGTTTGTGGATGACTATAAACCTGGTGCCATCCTCAAGTCCCCCTGTGATACACAAAAACTCCAACAGGAACTTGCACAGGTCCACAACTATCCCTTTATCCATCTTTCAGTATAGACAACAGAAAGATGATGGAACATCAGTAGCTAATTACCTTGACTTTGATCATTATATTACATGTCTGGGTAGAAAATATTTTTACATGGTGAAGCTGATTTCAAAAGGTAATTCATATAGATCCAAGGATGTTTTTCACCATCTATTTTCCACATTGATCAGAAATATAATTGAATAAAATGCCCCTTTTGGAATGTACCTTACTAGGCATTTCAAGCAACTAGAAAGACTAGGGATGTTGTTAACTAGAAACATCACAGGCTTGAAAGCCAAGAGCTACCAAGAGATGTTGAAAGTACTGCCCCTTTGTTCAGTGTCCCACAGACTACTCAGGGATGATATGTGCCGTAACTTTTTGGCCATTAGAGAACCAGTGTAAATCCACAAATCAAACAGTCCTGCTAATACTAGAACCGAGTATTTAAACCCATCTCACCAAATAAACAAAACACAGTGGACAGAGAGATTTGTTACAATGTTTACCACTTCTCTGGAATAAACTTCCACTCCAAATTAACCAATGCAACACACTTTCTTCCTTCAAAATGGAGGGAGACTAGTGGATGTGTATCAACACATGCATGTCTAATGTCCCTGTCCTACTGCTCCTTGTAAGTGGTGGTAAGCTGTAAGAGGGAGAGTTTACTGACAAGGTGTAAATGGCCGCAGAAGCCAGGTGCTTTTTTTAATTTCTATGATTCTATGATTAACAGGTTTTACTGTGGTTTATAAGTGCACCTTGAAACTCTGGAAAACAAAAATTATTAGAGAAGATAAAAGTAATATAGTGCACATGAATTGTTTTGCCATTATTCAATCCAGATTGGTTTAACCTCTAGAAGCTATTTGTCATTATACAATAGCAGCTCAATACTATTCAGAAATGAGCATACTGATTGGACAGCCCAGCCAGTGTACCCAATGTAAATCAAGCATATACCAATAGAAAAAAGTCTGGCCACTGAAGTACCATTTTGTGAATAGACTTTTCTATTGTTATATACTGGAGGACACCAAAATATGAGAAAAATCAAGTATGTTCTTCAACAGTGAAGCAGAAATATACCTGACTTTCCTTATATGTTTGCACTGTCCCTGTAAATGTTGCTGTTTAGTTTTTTAACTGTTAAAAAAGAGATTTCCTCTGTCAATTCTCCTGCACTAATATACTATGCAAGTGTGGGAAAGTTAAGTCCTATATGCATTGGCAGTACATCAGTATAGTGAAGGCAACATGGAAGAAGACAGACTTGCCCTTACACAATTGCATTATTTAAGAAAGGTAAGTAATTTTTTTCTTAAATAATGTTATTGCATACAAGCAATAATCCACTGCAGTCTGTGGGCAAATCAGGATTTACCCATGGTTGGATTTGTTTAATCACTTGATCTTCACCTCATGATCAAACCACACCAGTCCTGTGTAAATCATGATATGCTCAAAACCAGCAGTGGATTATTGCTTTACTGTTACACAACAATGCATTGTTTTGCTTTATTGAAGCCATATTGCTTTTTACTCCTAGAAACTATATGTCACTGTCACACATAAAAAATACATCTGACTCTATGAATTTGTCGCTAGCGTTGGATCCTTTCAATTTACACTACTGTGTACAATAGTATGGTGTCCTCTTTTTCCTTAATAATCCCTCTAACGGAAATTAAAGTTTGATTGTATTGAAAGACTGGGGGCTGCTCCCTCAGTAGTCTATAGAGAGGTATGTTTCCAGTTGAGTTTAATGTTATTTAGCTGTTTTACTGCATTGTGATCATATTTTGTGATCTTATAGAGTGGAAGCTATACTGGCTAAAAGGTCTATATTGTCACCACTGGTATTTAGACTTTACACTCAACTTCCAATTTATGCAGAGGCGGGACACTTTCATGTTTTTCATCATTTAATGCTGCCTCTGTATTGCAAACATATTGCCTTTCTGGCAAGATACTGCACTATCAGTTTAATAAAGAGGTTCACAAAAATTTGTTCTAATTGGATTTGTCCTGTCGGACAGACTTTAGAAATTGTAGGATTCTGAGCAAATAGGTTAACCAGGCAATGCTTTTTAGTTGTACATATTAAAAGCAGACACCAATTGGCATAATGTTAAATAAAATAATAATAATAACAATATATAATAACAATGTTATTATATAACATAACATAATAACAAATGTTAAATAAAATAAAATAAAAATAAAATAATGGTTATGGTCTTTGCATCCCATGCACAAGGTATAGGATTCGACCCTGACCTCTGGTCAATGCCAGGATCCTATTGCTAATGATGGCAGGGGTGTATGTGCCTCTATTGGCCAGTGTGTCCAGTAGATGAGCCTGGGTAACTGATAGCTCCATTGAGAGAAAGCTTGATGTAAAACCAATTAGTGGATGACATGATGGTATCCAAAAGACAAGCTGGAAGAGCAGTGTGGCAAGGCTTGGGATGAGAGAGAGAGGCTTCAGTGTAATGATAGGACAGTATTCATAAGCTTGTGCCCAACAGCAAGGTTATGACAGTTTGGAAAAGAGTGCATTCATACAGTAGGTAAAGCAGGAGACATGTTGAGGTGACTCGAATGCACATATTGGGACAGTAAAGAAGTAAGCCAGGCAAATGGTTTGATTAACACATGGCACATACATTGTCACAATGCAGACAACAGTTCAAGGAATTACTCAGGCATCAGGGCTATAGTACCCCAAGAAGAGGAAGAAGAAGAATGGCAGCACCTCAAAATGGCACTTGTAAGGACTACAAAATGTGTATGGAATAATGTACATAAAAGCTGGTATTCAGGAAATGAAGGAGTGCAACAAGGACTGGTTGGCTAACAAAGAAGCTAAGAAAGGAGTTGCAATAGCAAAGCATTATTGAAGAGCACTCTACCAGCTCCTGGAAAGTGATTCAGTAGGTGACACAATGAGACTATATCAGGTGACAGAAAGAAGGGTTGCCAGCAACAACCTGCTCAGCAGCTGCTTACCAGTCCACAGAACATCAAGGCAGATAGGAGTATTTCCAGTAGCTTCTAAATGAGGAAAAATCCACAGAAGTTATACTGCCCCAGACACACCATACAATGAGAAAAGAAGAAGAGAAGCCCAAGAATAGCACTAAGGAAAATGAAGTTAGGGAAAGCAGCAGGCTCAGATGAGGTCACAGGATGAGACAGGAGAAATGGCAAGAAATGTCTCCTGAGGGTACTCATAGCAATGTGGAGAGAAAGACTGGCTGGACTGATTAATAAGCACACTCATGTTAGTATACAACATCCAAAACTGTAGGCAGTATAGAGGTATCAAACATCTGTCGCATTGTATGAAAGAGTGTGACTGATGATATGCAGAATAGTAGAAAGTAACATGGGAGATGAGAAATTTGGATTCAGATATGGATGCAGCACAACTGATCCAATGTTGACAGTGAGACAGATAGTAGACAAGAAGCTAACAACGAGGAAAGAGTCCAATTGGGCATTCCAAGACTTGGAAAAAGCATATGACAAGTCTCAGAAACATTTATATAATTAGTGCAGACTATGTACAAGGACCCAAAGACTCAAGTACAAACACTGAGGGGTTCCCAGTGGAACAGATCAGAAAAGTTGCTCTATGAAGACAATGGGGCATTACAGATACACTCTGAGCAAGAACTTCAGCAAAGGATAGAGGGGTGGAATGCAAAACTGAAGGCTCATGGGATGAAATGGAGTACAGGTACGACAGTGGTAATGGCAGCAAATTGGGGAAATCAGAAGAAGCCTTGAATTGAGATAGAAGGGAAGGCAGTGGAACAAGTTAATAGCTTCAAGTATGTGAGTGGGGTGGTTGAGGAGAAGGGAAGTCTGAATGAAACATGTCAAAGCTAGAATCAGAGGGGCTGCAGCCAACTGGCATATAGTGTCAGATGTAGTGTATGACAGAAGAATGCCAAAGAAGCTGAAAAGTACGGTGTAGAAAACAGTGGTGCGAACAATACTACTATATGGTACTGAAACCTAGACAGTAAAGGCAGGGCAGATGAGGAAGCTAGAGATGATGGAAATGAAGTGCCTGAGAAGGGTGGTTGGATGGTTCTACCTGACTTCGTCGACAGCGCAGAAGACCGACATCGGAATCCGGAGCTCCAGAAGATCGAAAGTGAAGAAGACCGACGCGAATCGCGAGTGGCAGAACATCGACAATGCAGAAGACCGACACGACGGATGACAACACCAACGCCGAGGATGCCGACATGGGGAAAGGCTGTGGTATCGCGGCGTAGTGACGGACGTTAGGTGCGAGGCAGGTAAGTGTGGAGATTGACGGTCTGTGGGGATAGGGTGGGTTAAGTGAGTTAGGGTTAGGGAGCGATAGGGTGGGTTAAGTGAGTTAGGGAGTTAGGGTTAGGAGCGATAGGGTGGAGTTAAGTGAGTTAGGGTTTAGGGCGATGATAAGGGCGGTTAAGTGAGTTAGGGTTAGGGAGCGGGTAGGTAAGTGCGATAGTGACGGACCTTAGGGTTAGGTAAGGTTTAGTGTGGGCTTGTAAGGATTTTGGTGTGCTTGTGTTGTGTGTGTGGTTTGTGGAATGGGGATGTGTTTTGTTTTTAATTGTTATTGTGGTGTGTGCAGTGTATGGGGTTTCGTGTTTGTGTACCGTCGGTTATTTCGTTGTCGGTTATGTGTGGTTTCGTGTTTATGGACTGTCGAATATGTGGTGTCGGTGATGTGGTTGTCGGTGTTGTGTGGTTTCGACTATGTCAGGTAGAACCGGTTGGATGCACTCCATGGGGAAGATGAAGAAATGATGATAAATGAGCAGAAGCAAACGTAGCCTCAATTGCAGAAAAGATCAAAGAAAACATTCATGTGCATGCTGAAAAGCAGAAGACAATCTAATGAAGAAGATCTGGGACAGACAGGAAGAAGGTAAGAGGTAATGAGTGTTGAAGAAGGCAGGAGTGGTGCATTGAATCAAGAGAGATGGCAACAGTTAACACGACGCCCCAACCCCATGTAGAAAATGGGAGAAAGGGGTTGATGATGATATAAAAAGCACAAATATCAAAACATTTGTAAAATATGACAAAAGCCAATCTAATAAAAAAGTTTAATAAACATGCACAGCAACTTAACACCTTAGCCCATGTATTCATAGAGGAAAACTGTTACTATACACATTCAAAGTATAAATAATTGCCCATCTAGTTGCAGAGCAATCAAATTCTTCTCAGCACATATTAATTATGAAACTGAAGCAGTGGTACAAAAAAAGCTAAATTATATAAAACACAGTATGACCTACTCATGTACAGTTATTTACATCATACTCTTCCAATGACATTAATTGTTTAAACTTTTAGGCATTAAAGTATCACATTTGACAATAAATACATTTTCTTTATATAATAATTCCTATTTAACTTGATCAGCTTTTCTATGTTTATAATCTGTTCCAATACTGCAGCCTTTAATACTGACACATTACCTCCATGCTGCTGATGAATGTATTATGCAACTATATTCTCATATCTTTTTATGTCAAACCTCACCCATATTTTCCTGCAGCCTAGATTTAAAATAGTTTTAAATGTTCCCTTTGTTTGCTCTATGATTGAAGTTCTGAAAACTCAAACATTAAAAAAAAAAAAGTCTATCATTTTTATATCACCTGCCAGCCCCCTACATCCCCTGCAAATTATGTATACCAACTCTTAAATCGCACTACATTGAGGAAAATGGTAAATTTCCTGATCCTCACTGTACTGCGATCTCCATTCAAAAGCTGCAAGCTTTCGGAAATTCTATCATATCTTCTCACCAATATGAATTTCAAGTTTCTGAAAACTCAATCAACTAACAGGGATCCATATATATATATATATATATATATATATATATATATATATATATATGTGTGTGTGTGTGTGTGTGTGTGTGTGTATATATATATGAGTGTACCTTATAACATCGAATCCACAGAATGCCGAATCACAGTTCATCGAGACGAATGTATCGAAACTGCAGAAGAACAAAATTCCATATCATCAAACCTCACTTCCACGAACACACCCCTGGACTAAATAAAAAAACTACACAAGCTCTGTCTGCAACACACCCATCCCCAAAAACACCAGACTCCTACATCCTACACTACCCCATCCTACATTTTAGCAGGGGGGGCTGTGCCCCCGCACTCCCCCATACACACACATGGGAGGCTGCACCCCCCCTACACCCCCTGCAACTTAAATATACCAATTCTGAGATTGCGCTGCATTGTAGAAAAGGACAGACACCCATGGCACATCCAGATCTCCCACAGAGCCATCCACTGAACTGTACATTTACGGTATCTCCGTTTCCTTCACTACTGTTGCTACAGAGGAATAGGAAGTCCTTTCAGTTCGTGGAAGTGTAGTTCAATGATACGGAGTTTCTTTCTTCTGCAATTTCGATACATTCATCTCAAAGAACTGTGATTTGGTGTTCTGTGGATTCGATGTTATAAGATAGACCTAAATATATATATATATATATATATATATATATATATATATATATATATATATATAGATATATATTGATGCAACAGCATTTAAGTCCATATATAAACTTAGTTATGTTACAACTGTAGTGGCATCTGTAGTGGTACTATACATTAACTTTCTTTCCACTTATAAAATCAAATTGCTGAGTAACATAAAAGCAAACTCTGTACCTTCCACTTTGAAATGCGTTCTTAGTTGCATCAATTTGTCTAGGAACATTTCTGGTTTGTTTTCTGCATTTATTATTGACTAAATACTCTTCAAATTTCAGCCTCTGTTTTATAAACCAAATAAAGCAGATGCTGAAATACTTTCCAGGCCAGCATCATTTCTAATGAATTTCCATCCATAGCTGATTATATTTACTGATGTATCTGTTAAATAATGCAGTTCAGTCACAAAATAACACACGTCCTCTTTTGCCAGTAATCATACCACTACCAACATTCATATAAATTCCTTTATTATAAAACACTTGATTTATGTCCATAATGCCAACATTATTATATGTCTCCTGCATTAGCCTAACATCATATCCGCTATCTGCATATCTTACAATTATAGTCTTTGCTTCTCTCAGAAGCCAAAATTTTGCTACATATTCTCCTAGTCCTTAAAAATCATCTATGAAGAAGAGCCTTTTTATGCAAGTGAAGGATAACAGTTATAGGTATGCAATGTTACCTGAGTGCTGGTGGGTTTTCTATACAATTCCCTGTCAAGCTCTTGTCCTAGCAGAGAAGATTACTGCAATGAGCTGGTTCATGTGGTAGATGGTTTGGTTCCATAGGTTCATCGATGTTTACTGGGACAACAACCACAAGAGGCTTTTTTAAGACTGGCCATGCATCCAAAATCTCTGACAAGTTCTGGTATCCTTGGTAAGAGTAAGCAGGGTTTGGGAAGTGAAGCATTTGCAGGTTGCCTGTGTCCATTAGAGAGACATAGGTGCCAAACTCAGGATGAATTTCCTGTTTCCCATCCAATTGTCCAAGTTACTCTTGAATTGGGTTATGGAGGACCACTGATTCACATGGATGGGGAGCCTGTTCCAGAGAAAGGGTACTCTCTGGGATATATACCTGTCTCTCCAGTAGGTCCTTATCATATCACAGGCAAGGTTTAGCTCTTTAGAATGGATAATTCTGGTGCTGTTTGTTTTGTGGATATGCATGATGTCCATCAAAGTGGAGTCTGACAATGCCTTGTATGCCAGCCCTAGATCACCCCTCAACAGCCTATAGGAGACAGAATACAGGGATCGGGCCTTAAAGCAGACCGTTTAGGACATGTTTGTTATGCCTTGTATTTTTTTTAGTGAGGAGCATTTGTGGACATTCCAGTTGTTGGATATGCCTGACTAGGTACATATCAAAGGGGGAATTGTACTCAATGACAGGTCTGATGAATGCCCGATACAGTGGAGCAGTGACTTACTTGGACCTAAATGCCATAGTTGTGTTAATAAGTTGCACAGGATATAATGATTTCCTCACTGCAGTAGACACACGATGGTTAAAGGCTAGATTACTGTCTGTGTGTATCCCCAAGTCTCTGATTACTGGGTCAAGTCTTAGGAGTGTGTTGTCAATATGACAGCTACCAGGGGTGGATGACTTCACAAAGGATACTATTATGCATTTCTTGGCATTTAAATTTAGTCCATGGCTCTTACATCAGTTGTTTTTGTGTCAGCTCTTCCTCAGAACATTAATGTTGGTGGGGGATTCTATGACAGGAGATTCCCTCAGCATTCATTTGCCTACTGTGTGACCTTGAGCAAGTCACTTAACCATTCAGTGCTTTGAGGCAATTGGGAATTTGGGCTAACCTATTTAATGGTATTCTGGGCTGAAAGCCTAATAATTACCTATGAACCTGAAGATAGCCTCCAGAACTAACCATGATAGGTTTGGAATTTAATAAGGAAAAAAAAATTAAGGGGTTGGGGATGTAGTGGGTATTGGGGGGGGGGGGTATTTTTACAAAAAATTAAATTATTGTTTTAGGAACAATATTTCTAAAGGTGATGGAAGAATAATGGAAATGAATACTGGAAAAATAAGGAAATTAACAGAGTTGTGTAAGATGTTTTTAATCATCTTTCAATAAAAATTATGTATGGTGAATGTGTGTGTGTTAGGGAAATTAGCTTATATAGGGTTGTAGATATTTCCAGGATATACGAACAAAGAATTATTGGATATGTTTTTCAGTTTTGTATGAAGATCAAGATTAAATGGTAACCATTTCAAATGTCAGAACCTGCCAGAGCAAATCCTGAAACATGCAGACTGAATGGCCAAAAAAACAGACTTACATATACTAAGTCTAGGCCATTTCTCAGAATATTCCCTTTTCTCCAAGGAATGATGATCTTGGAGTGGATATATATATCTTTGGGGAGTGGGCGGTGCAGGGAGGCTTGCCCCCTTGCAAAAACGAAGTTTAAAGAAGAAGAGTGAGATATGCTCTTTTTCCAGGTTTTTAGTCTTTTTTCAACTTGTTGGCAATTGACATTTCAAGTAACCCTGTGAAAAGAGGAATAGTATATAATGAGAAACAATTGATAAATTAGGTCTAGTAAGTCCTGTAGTATTTCCGGCATCAATTAATGTTTTGGGGGATACTGAAAGATATATATTTAAAACATGTAATACAATGTTAAGAATGTTATAGTTTAAAAACATTTATTTTTATTTATTTTATTTTATTTTACATTTGTTGACCGGGCTAGTCCAACTGGATACATGTCCATTTTCAGTGGCGGCCCGGGGAGATAAGCTCCAAACTATGTTAAGTAACAATATTACAAAGAATAAATGAAAAAATAAAATAGACAATAAAGACAGAAGGCAAAAATACATATCAATAAACATTGATATACTTTTTTTTTTACATATAATATGATTTAGGGAAAAAACAAGTCTAAAAGGGAAAAAATGTTGGAAAGGAAGAGAAAAAATATGAAAAAAGATGAGAATATGGAAGACTGCTTTAAAAAAGTTGGATATGGAAAGGCAAAGTTTGTATAAGAAGGTAATAAAAGAATATTCTTATGTTTATCCATGTGAAAGGTAGGGAATGATGTGGAAAATGGGATTAAAGAAAGGAAAAAAGATGTCAAATGTTTTATGAAGGGAGATTCTTTTGTGGAGAATTTTGTAACATAAAGTACCTTTTAAAGTCAATATGAAATATAAAGCAACTGAAGAAAGAATGTGTAATGCTTGTAAGCTGGAATACATACCTCAAAATTGCTAAGTACAAGTGGTAACATTTTGAGATAATTGATATGGGTATGAAATTGTACTGTAAATATAAAGACATCAATAAGAAGAAAGTGATTTAGTTGGATAGCATTGTATTTTTTGCAACATGCCATGGAATTCAATAAAGTTCCTAGCACAAAAGGCACTTCCAGTGCAACATATCCATTTGTGATTCAGAAATATGCTAGTCACCTATTAACCAGCTGCTCATGTAGATAGTGGAATCCCCCTCCTGGTTACTTACACACACATACACACACACACACACACACACACACACACACACACACACACACACACACACACACACACACACACACACACACACGCAAACACACATGCACACACACACGTACTCAGTCATGAACAGAAAAATATACACCACAGTCCCTGTAGCTATCTCCATCTTATCTACCGTCCTCTGGCTCCCCCATAATACTTTAGTGCCATTATGCCACATATGTATTAGGCCATAGTGGTCCAGTGTTTCTCCTCACCCTCTGAACCCCCTTATGATGTCTGTGCCATTACAGCACTATCTCCCTGATGTCCAGCCATTCCCCCCACTCCCTGATCCCCGTAGTAATGTTGGTGCCATCATGGTATTTAAAGTATTCCCTGGTGGTCTAGTGGTTACCCTCATCCCAGTGCTCAAACTGTTGCTGGTGTTATTATGGTATTTTATAGTGTGCCCAGTGGTTTCCTCAATTCCCATTATACTGGTCTCTGACTTAGGCACTTTGTGGAATTTTCCTTGGTGTCTAGTGTATCCCTCCACCGTTCTGGTTCCCAAAGTAACATTGGTGCCAGAACAGCACTTTAAAGAGTATTTCCCATAGTAACATTGCTGCTGTTACAGCCCTGTATAATGTGTATCCCCTACCCTCAGTCCCCATAGTAACACTAGTGCCATTACAGCACTGTAGACTGTGTAATACCCCCCCCACTCCTCAATCCCTGTAGTAATGTTGGTGCTGGTATGGCACTTTAAACATTAATCCATGGTGCCCAGTGGTTCACCCACCCCATTCCCATTTTAATGTTCATGCCACTATGGCATTTTTAAAGTAATCCCTGGTTTCTAGGGGTACCCCCACCTCATTCATGTTCTCTGGCCAAACATGGTCCTTTGGCCATGGCTATTACCATAACATGGAGAGGATAGCTGTGCTGATCTACACGGCCAAGAGTTTTCTTTAATTTTTTTGTCCATGTAGATGCCTTCCTGGAGGTAGTTCCAGGGAGACACCACATGGCTAATTACCATATGCCTCTCTCGTGGAATGCCTTATTAACATTCAGTAGAGCCACGGGGACAGCCCCACATGGAGCTGCACACCTTCATGCTGAAGAACCATGAAGCCCCATGTAAGGGTGCCTGTTGAATAGCAGAAAGGTACTGTGACATGTATACCTCCACATACATGTTGCAGGTATATTCATGAATTCAGTTCATGGTGTTTATGGAAAGGACTGTATGAAGAATTATTATATAACAAAAAAGATAAAGAATTGATGTTTGAAATAAAAAGACGGTTGTGATTAAAAGGGTGGGAAAGAGACATAAAAGGGAAAATAAAATTGTTACATAGTTTTCAGGAAGAAATTTAAAGTGAAATATGTAAGGTGGCTATAAAACAAAAGTGTAAATGTATTTGTATAAATATTTAATGTGCTATGTAAAATAAAGTAAACCCTACCCTTTCTTCAATAAGTGTTATGCATTCTTTAATATTAGCCTGAACTATCACTAACTCAGCATATGGGATCTTGATTTAACATCTCATCTTTGATGGCACACTGCAGTGTCAGCAGTGGAAAATGAATCCAAACACCTGGTATGGGTGTAGAACCACAGTCTTTTGACTTTCCATCATCATATATGAGTATGCTACTTATTGAGCAGCTGACAGTAATGATATCAATATAATGGCAACCAAGGACACAAATGTCTAGTGGCAGTTCATTGGCACTAACATCCCATTCCAAATCATCATCATCATCATGATCATCAATCCACTTTTTCCAATTTTATGCATGGGGTGAGTGTGTAGTATCAAGTGTCACCACATCACTCAATTCAATGCCACTCTCCTACCTTCTTCTGTTGCAGGTCTTCTCTCACACAAAACATCCATCTCTTTGCTGGATGCCTTCCTTTCCTCTTGCCTTCTTCCTGTCTATCCCAAATATTCTTCCCCAGATTGTTTTCTGCTTTTCTGAATATGCACTCACACCACTGTAATCTGATCTTGTTGACCTTCTCTGCAATTGCAGCTACTTTGACTTCTGCTCTTACATCCTAATTTCTTTGTCTAACCCAGTGTGCATCCTACCACCCATCTTAGGCACTTCATCTCAAGCACTTCTAGGCTCCTTAACTGCTCTGCCTTTACTGTTCCAGGTTTCTGTACCATACAGTAGTGCTGGTCGCACTACTGTTTTATATCTTATTTTTCAGCCTCTTTGGCATTCTTGTGCCATGTAATATCCCTAAAACTTTGTGCCAGTTGACTGCATCCCCTCTGATTCTAGCTTTGCCCTACTCATTCAAACTTCCCTTCTCATCCACCAGCCCTCCCAGATAATTGAAGCTGTTAACCTATTCCACTGTTTTTCCTTCCATCTCATTTTTCAGCTTCTATTGCCCCCATTTGCTGCCATTACCACCATCTTATCTGTACTCCATTTCATTCCACAAGCCTTCAGTTTTGCATTTCATCCCTCTATCCTTTGCTGAAGTTCTTGCTAGAGTCTGCCTGTAAAGTAGCATCATCTGCATACAACAACTTTGCTGATCTGGGCCTTCCAATCCATTTCAACTATGTCTATATAAGGGATTCTGTAATGTATAAACAGAAAGAGAAGTGAATTGTCTATTATGGAGCCATACAGTGAGTATCTAAAATGTGATTCCACAGCCATGACGCACATCTTGCTGTGGTTTAGGCTGTATTTTCATGAGAAAGAGTATTTTGATACATTTCCAAGTTTTCCTTACTTTGCCATATTTATATTTCTGTAAAATATCAGGAATAGAATAGCTAGATTTCTGTTTTGAGGATTTTTTGAGGGGGTAATACAGAAGACCTGAGCTGAGCTAACTCTTCAGTTTTGAGTCCATGACTCAGTAAACCAAATTTTCCATCACTCTTTACCAGTGTATGCAAACACACACAAATGCACAGCAAGAGTCAGCAACATAGCAAAAGTTATAAGAGATCGGAAGGAACCAAATCACAGCAGATTTTAAATATTGCTATTATTTAGTTAAAAGTTTCTAGAATAACAGATTTTGTATTATCATGTGTTTTGTTAAGGATATGACTTATGAAACTCAAATGACTGTCCTTATTTAGTGACTGCAGTGTATACAAAAATAATATCTCAATGTTCTCCAGTCAAACATAACTTTCAGCTTCTTTGCTTGAGAATCCTGGACATCTAGGAACATTTCTAAGTATTATTCTAATTCACATAAAAAGTCCATAGAATGTCAGGTTTTGCACTGACATATATTTTTTTTGAAAAAAGAGTAAGAAAAACAAATGTCTAGCATTACTGACCAACTGCAATCAGTCAGTGATCAAACCAAAAAGCACAAGAACAAAAACAAGCATTGTGGCTGGCCAGAAGCAAACACAGCACAGATGACACTTGAGTTTTTAGTACTTAATAAACAAGAACCTATCCAGGCATGTCTAAGGGTCAGCTCCCGGTGTTTTCTCCTGTCTATCTGATGAATCTGGGCATCTTGGGGCAATGCAGCAATTGCCTCATGTACACAGACAACCCTCTCCTCCTACCACCCAACACCACAACCTGTGAGAGATGCACCACTTATATAGCCAAACTGGAAGCAAAGCTCTCTTCACCCAAGACTGGTCTAGACAGTCAAGAGGAGAAGGTAAATACTTGCACCACACCACACTCATCACATAGTCCCTCAAAACCTACACCACCAAAACGCACACATAGAAATACAAACCACACATCTACATTCACGGAGGCTCTCAATAAAAATCTACCCAAGCAACAGGGACCTCCAAAGCAGAAATGCAAGCAACCTTGACCCCCCCAGCACAACCCAAATGACAAATATCCCACAGACTCAGTGTGCCACTCAACCACAGCCCATAAGGCATAACAATGTACCCAACACTCTAGTCATAGGTGACTCTGTAGTCAGGCACACTGATGTTCCACTCACCAGGCTTAACAAAGAGAAAGTTACTGTCAGCTGCCTGTCAGGTGCCAGGATCCGCCACATAACGCACGCACTCAGGTCACTCCACAACATGTACAAATATGACTCTGTCATTGTCCATATTGGTGTGAATGACCTGAGAGGTATCTCCCTGGACTACTTGGAAAGAGACATGGAGGAGCTATCCGATCTTGTAGCCCAGGCAGGTATGGCCCTAGCCCTGAGTAGCATCCTGCCATCACCCAGAATGATACCACTGTACAAGGACAAAATGATTGACTTCAACAATTGGCCAAGCTTCTAGTGTCATCCTAAGGGGATCCAGTATCTGTCTGCCTGAGATGACATGATCGACAAACCATCATGCTTTGCCAGAGATGGCCTGCACCTGTCTCCCTTGGGATTCCGGATACTGGCTAAGGCTCTTGCCACCCCTATAGTGCCTTTTTTAGGAAAGGTTCAAATGACAAATTCACTACCATAACAGGTACAAGCAAGCAAAATCTGAGGGTAATGCTACTTAATGCTAGAAGTCTAAACCTCAAAATGCACTCACTCGAGGCACTCCTTAAAATGGAGAACATCGACATCTGTGCAGTGACAGAGACCTGGTTCAAGTCTCCAGAGAGCACCCCTGCATTACCAGGCTATAATTCATAGCACACCTTTCGGCCACCTAACCTGGACCAAAACACTAAAGGCGGAGGCGTGTCCATATTTATTAAGGATATCCACACCTCCAGGCTAGTTGCTCAGTATAATGCATCCGAGATTATCCAAGTGCAACTAACTCTGGGCAAGACCGCAATCCACATTGTAGCTTGCTACAGATCCCCCACTGTGCCCCAGGATTCCCACTCCTCATTTCTTGATACACTAGAAAATATTAGGGTACAACCTAACACCCTAATAATGGGCGATTTCAACTACCCCACCATTAACTAGGAAAACTACTCATGTAACAACTCTTGTGCTCAACGTTTTCTGGAATTCATAAATTCCAATGCCTTGGATCAACCTATCCACACCCCCACCAGGGGCAGCAATATCCTAGACCTGGTCATTACCAACATGGGCAACCGGTGTTCTACACCAGAGGTCAGTCCCTCGTTGGTCAGATCTGACCACAAGCTAATCACCCTAGACATCCACATCCCAACCCCACCCCCCATTAGGGAAACCACTGTAAAAGATTTCTCCAAATCCAACTTCACACTTCTTAAGACATAAGTGACAAACTTCACGACAACCATGCTGATGGACAATAGAGATGCGACTGCTGAATCCTATACAAATGCACTTCATAAGCACTTACACAAGTGCATGGATCGTGCAATCCCTAACAGAACCAAGATGCTATCCTCCAAAAAAAAGAAGCCAATCTGGTGGTCCCCTGCCATAAACAAACTCTACAACACAAGAAAGAAACTGTTGCAAAAAAGAGTAAAATCCCATGATTGGAGGAACTCCATGGTCAGCCACAGTAAGAATTAGAGATCCCTCATAAAATCCTTCAAAGCTAGTTACGAAAACAAAATTGCCACTGATTCTAAAGAAAACCACAAAGCATTCTATAGCTATGTCAAGAATCTCAATGGCAACACTCAGATCTGCTCTGAGTTACAGCACAATGGCACTAAATATACAGAACCAACTGATATTGTCAACATCCTTGCAGATAGGTTCAGTGCTAACTTTACCCCTCTCTCACCCCCCTAAAGGACACATATCTATACTGGAAGAATGCAAAGTTCCTGTAATTACGGCTGCACAGGTAAAAAACACACTCTCCAAAGCAAAGAACACAGCATCCATGGAACCTGACAACATCCCAGGCTGTGTTCTACACGAACTACAGAACGAACTGGCACCCCACCTAAGTACCATGTTCAATCATAGCCTCACCTCAGGCTTTGTGCCCACTGAATGTGTCACAGCAACTGTTATCCCACTCCACAAAGGGGGAGCCAACATGGACCCTGGGAACTACTGCCCCATCAGCCTGATGAGCCTGGTCTGCAAGGCTATGGAACGTATCATCATGGAACTTATAAACAATGACATTGGTAATCCCCAAACTCTGGACCCTACCCAGTTCGGGTTTGTAAAATGCAGATCATGTCTCTTAAACCTGATAGATTTCTTTGAAGTGGTCACCAAAGCTGTAAATGAGCGTAAAGTGGTTCACACAGCCTATCTAGATCTCGCTAAGGCTTTCAACACCATCCCCCACTGTGTAATTATAGATAAACTCATTAAACTAGGTGTAAATCCCTATGTCACAAGATGGGTTGTCAACTGGCTCACTGACAGAACCCACACTGTGAAAGTAGCAGACTCTAAATTCAACTTCAGACGAGTGACAAATGGAGTACCACAGGGTTCAGTCCTAGGTCCTCTCCTGTTTGGTATCTACTTCTCTGAAGTACAGGCTAAAACAAAAGGACTTTGGCTAACAAAGTTCGCAGATGACTACAAACTAGGAGCCATAATCAAAACTCCTAACAATGTGGACATCCTACAAAAGGGCCTCACTGAGACAGATACCTGGTGTCAAAGCCATAGCCTCAAACTCAATGCTAAAAAGTGCATTGTCATCCCTTTTGGTAAAAACTCTGTACCCATGAACTACCACATAGGCAATCGTCTACTTAACACCGAAAGTGTGATAAGAGACCTTGGGACACAGGTGAACAGTAGTCTCTCCTTTGATAATCACATCGCCGCAGTAGTCAGGAAATCTTTCTACATGGCACACCTCATCACAAAAGGTTTCTCATCTAGGAAAAAAGAGGCCATTGTTCCCCTCTACTCATCACTCATTAGACCCATTATAGAGTACAACGCCCCTTTTGGTATGTACCTCACAAGACATCTGCAACAACTGGAAAGGCCGCAGAAATACCTCACAAAGGATTACCAGCCTCAAACAGATGCCCTACGCAGACCGTCTCAAAAATCTCCAGCTTTACTCTGTCACATATCGCCTACTCAGAGGTGATCTCTGCCTAACATACAAAGCTATGTCAAACCCAGAGCTGCTGGACATGCTCCACTTAAAGAAATCCCAATCCCTCTGAGCTACATGCTCTAGGGACCTAAACCTTGTCACCACAATAAACAGAACATGCTGGAGGGATAGATTCCTGTTCCAGAGACTTCCCATACTCTGCAACAAACTGCCTATCTATATCAAGCAAAGCTACTCATTAGCACTCTTTAAGAAAAATCTTGATGATTGGATGGGAGATAGGAAATTCACCCCGGGATCACCTCTGTGGCTCTGCTTGACAGGGGCACAGGAAAATAATTTTCTTGGGTTACAAAAGCCAGGGTACTGTTTGGCTAGGCTGATATAGGCCCTAGGGCCAATAGCCTAGTACCTACCTATGAACCTATGAGCTGATTAGCAGTTAGTGATGTAAACAGACATCTGCACTGTAATTCCTGGAAAGCTATAAAAAGTTCACAAATAGTTGTTCGGTACTAGGTGCTGAAGTCAACAACACTGCTTTTTTCTAATGCAAAAATGATGAGGACAGCAGCAGGATCAATCATTCTCCATTATTGTCACCATCCAGAAAAAAGTAGTTTGGGAAAGACAACCAAAAGTAAGTAGCTGACTAATGTTAACATCACTGTAAAGTCAATGAGCAGCATATTTTTCCCAATGGAAACATACTTTTTTATCATTCCTCTGCATATACGATGTTCTATAGCTCATGGGATCATACCTCTCAACCTTTTAGAAGAAGAAATCTGGGCAAAGCCTGCAATTATGGGAACAAAAGCCCCAAAATAGAGACATATTTTAAATGTTGCTCTAATAAACATACAAAGTTGCTATAATAACAAAATTTGTGTTAGCATACATTTTCTGAAGAATGTGATGTCTGAAACTCAAATGTCTATTTTTATTTAATGACTTCAAGCCACAGTGATTTGCCAGAAAATCACAAATTTTATGAAGAACAGACCAAAATATGAGGCAAAAATCTGGATATTCTGCAAAAATCTGGACAGTTGACAGATATGACAGGGATAGCATTACACCTCTATTGCTAAAAAGCACAATAGTGGTTGTATCTGATTTGATCTTTTATTGCAACAAAAGTACAGGAAGAGTTGTGTGCCTCTCTCAACTTATTTTGAAAAGTATAGGGGCACATGTGCATTCCATTCTGCAAAGATACATTAATTTTAAACAGCAGACCTGCAGTTCTCCTTAGCACAGGTATCAGTTTTCTCTCAATGTCTTCTTAAACACAGATGGCAGACTTATACTTTATCTTTCAGTATGTTCTTAAGCACAAGTGGCAGATGTAGACCTCCTCTTCAAAAAAATAGTTGTACATTGTCCAATATAAGCACAGAAGGCAAATGTGCTTTTCTCTTTTTTCAAAACAGACTCTTCTTTACCTACAAAGTATTTTGACATTAGTGGATTTCATGTTAGTTTCAATCTGGACAATCTCTTCTCTGCAAAACAATTACCTGATGTGCTCTTCCTTATCTATGTACATTTGTACACTTCTGTTTTTACAAAATTCTGTCTCTTCAATTTGTTTCTCTTCAGACTTTTTTATTTTCAGACTCTTAAAGCATGAGTGATAGACATGTTTGTATTAATTAATTAAGTAATTAATTAATTAATTAAATATTTTTGACCAGATGAGCACACTGGTCCATGGATCCTTTCAGGGTTCGACCTAGGTGAAAAAGCCATTCATACATTAAATCAACAGTATTTATCGAAACAGATTTTGATAGAGTTAGATACAAGTTTTCAAAGAAACGTGTTCAGTAACAAAGTATATGAAAAAATACAGTGTAATGAAAACATGAATACATACAGTAATGGAATACGGAGATGATCCTAGTGAATACAGAATATTTTATCAAAAGAAGGGCAAAGTGAAAAGAAATAAAGGTAGTGCTAAGCAGTGCAGAGATGTAGAGCTAAATAGATATAATAGAAAAGGAAAGTGAAAGAAGGATAGAGAAAATAAGAAAAGGAGGGGCTTTGAGAGTCATAAAGTTTGAGAGAAAAGATGGAAAGTAATGATGGGGAAGTAAGGGTATGTTATCTATGATTGTCAAAGCACTTTGTAAAAAAAGAAACTTGTCTTTTCTGTAGTGCTTGGTAATGCTCAATGCATTCTATATAATTATTTGAACACCTGCTCATATTCCATAAAAACTTCTGGCAAATATGTACTTCTCTCTCCCTCCTTTCAAGCCTACAACAATATCATTAATTCTCCTAGGAAGTGCTCATCTCAAAACCTCATGACCAATGAATATATCAGTAAATATAATGGTATGAATGCTGGCTTGAAGTAATGACCACTGTTGATGTGACATTGTCCCCATGGACAAAATGGGCAAAAAGGAGTTGATACAAACATAGATATACAATGCCTGTGAAACACATGAATGAAAATCTTTCAACAAATAAAATAGTAATAAAATACTAATGAAATCATCATTTTAATCACTCCTGTACTATTATACTCTCTAGAACAGGTATATTAATGTTAATATTATTCACTTTACCAGAAAGGCTCATCCAGACTCTGCTACACTTTGCTGTGAAGGAAAGGTTAGTTTGCTGTTATTTTTTTGTATTTCTGTATTGCCTTTCTATATTTTGAATACTGTAGTTTGTTTTCTTTACCTTGTGTTTTGCTTGCATTCTGTTTTAACAGCATATTAAAACTTCAAAAGAGACCACAGCTCTCTCTGTTCTGAGTCAGGCAGAATTTTTCCCTCCCTCCCACCCATTTAAGTTGTCTTGTTAAATACCACTGTCTTTCTAGTTGCCTGCCTCTTATGTTAATCTGACCATATATCTCATTTCTCTCTACTTTCACTGGCTTATGTGAGTAATCACAAAACCATCACTTTTGAAATCCCACCCTTCAATTATTTAAATTTATTGGCCATCCTACAGTATTTCATAGTACCAAAATACAAAAGTAACCACCCTTTCAGTCCATTTTGCTGTTTTAAAAATAGTAACTCTCCACTAAACCTTAACTTTTAAACAGGTAAAACTCAAGTTACCTACTTTCATATCTAACTTCTCTAGTGCACACTGCAGAGTGCATTCTTTTCAATCTTACCTTTAAGCATCCCTGTTACTAGCACTTTCTCTAATACCTAAAAGATCATCTCTACTTGACTCCAAGTAGACTTTTCTCTATCTGTTAAACCTAGCACTTGCTCCTACAGTACTTATTACCTTCATATGGCACTCTTATAGATAGCACCCCAAAAGGCAAACCCCCATTTCTCGGTCACCCACGTCCCCGGAATCTCTTTTAAAGTTTTTTGTCTAGTCCTTCTAGCATGTCGAGGGATCAGTTGCTAGTGTCCTCTCCTGCTCAGCTGGTGAACCTGAATATTGAGGCAATGTTACAATTGCCTCATGTACACAGACAACCCTCTCCTCCTCCCACAAAACACAAATACATGCGAGAGATGCAACTATATGGCCAAACTGGAGGCTGAGCTCTCTCAACATAGGACTGGCAAGACCAGTCAGGAGGAGAAGGTTACCACACACACTATAGACCCAGTCTCACATAGTACCATCACAACCTCAAATCATACACATAAACACACAAAGACATACTCGGCTCTGATCAAAAATCTACCAAAACAGCAGAGGCCACCAAAGCAGACACCCAAACAACCACCACCTCAGAACACAACACCTGCTACACATAGACCTCACAGTCAGAGTGTCAAACAGTCACAGCCCTTAAGGCCAAACACAATGCCAGACACACTAGTCATTGGTGACTCCATAGTCAGACACACTGACGTCCCGCTCACCAGACTGAGTAAGGAGAAGGTCACAGTAAGCTGCCTGTCGGGCGCTAGAATCCGCCACATAACGCAAGCACTCAGGTCTCTCAACAGCAGGTACAAACGACTCAGTCATTGTCCACGCTAGTGTAAACAACCTGAGACGTACCTCCTTGGACTACATGAAAAGAGACATTGAGGAGCTCTCTGATTATGTAGCCCAGGCAGGTATGACCCTGACCTTGAGCAGTATCCTACCTTCACCAAGAATGATGCCACAATACAGAGATAAGATGATCAGCTTTAACAATTGGCTTAAACTCTGGTGTCATTCAAAGGGGATCCAATGTCTGTCTGCCTGGGATGACATGCTGGACAAGCCACGCTTTCGCAAGGGACGGCTTGCACCTGTCACCCTGGGATTCGGATATTGGCAAAGGCTCTTGCCACCCCATAGTGCCTTTTTAGGCAAGGCTCAAATTCTAAACCTACCACCCTAGAACACAAAAAGGAAAAAACTAAGGGTAATGCTGCTCAATGCCAGAAGTCTAAATCTCAAAATGCACGCACTTGAGGCCCTTCTCAGTATGGAGAACATCGATGTCTGTGCAGTGACAGAAACCTGGTTCAAGGCTCCTGAGAGCACCCCAGCACTATCAGGTTTTACCTCTTATCATGCGTTCCGCCCCAAAATCCGGAAAATACCAAGAAAGGAGGGGGTATCCATATTCATCAAGGACACCCACACCTCAAGACTGGTGGCAACACGATGCATCGGAGACCATCCAGGTGCAATTAACCATAGGCAAGACTGCTCTGCAAATTGTAGCATGTTACAGGCCACCCTCACAAACTCAGGAACCTCACATGGCCTTCCTGAAAACACTAGAGGGATAAATGTATCACCAAACACCATCATACTAGGTGACTTCAATTACCCTAATATAGACTGGGAACACTACTCAAGCCCAAACACCCTAGCCCAAAAGTTCCTGGAATTCATAAACTCAAATGCCATGGAACAACTAGTTACCATCCCCACAAGAGGAGAAAACATACTTGATCTCATCATCACAAACATGGGAGCACAATGTTCAACACCGAAGTATACCTCTCACTGGTGAGATCAGATCACAAACTAATCTCGCTGGAGGTCCTCATCCCACCCCCACCTGAAATAAAAGACCACAGTAAAGAACTTCTCGAAAGCCGACTTCACACTTCTAAAGACTAGTGTGGTCTCCTTTAAGGCCCCGAGCTGGCGGAAAACAGTACTCAAGCCGCTGAATCACTTACAAATGCCTTCTACCAGCACCTGCAGGACTGCATGGATAAGGCAATCCCAAGCAAAACAAAGACTCTTTGTACCAAAGGCAAGCCCAGTCTGGTGGACCCCAGCCATAAACAAACTCTACAACAAAAGGAGGAAGCTACTACAAGATAGAGCAAAATCCTTAAAAGGTAAGACACCCTTGATCACTATAAGTAAAAACTAAGAGCTCTCATAAAATCATCCAAAGCAAATTTTGAGAGAAAAATAGCTAAAGACTCAAAAGACAATCATAAGGCCTTCTTTAGCTATGTTAGAAACCTGGGAGGAAACTCCCAGATATGCTCAGAACTAGTTCAAAATGATGTGAAGATTACTGATCCTACAGACATTGCCAACATACTGGCTGACAGGTTCAGTGCAAACTTCTCCCCTCCCCAAAAGGAGAGATATCTATACCAAGCGATTGCAGCCCCCAAACATCTCCAACGCCCAAGTGAGAACTGCTCTCTCCAAAGCAAAAACACAGCATCCATGGGACCTGATGGTGTCCCCGGCTGTGTGCTCCACGAACTCAACGAGGAATTAAACCCACAGCTAGGACAGCTGTTTAATCATAGTCTTACCTCTGGATGTTGCCAGGAGTGGCGACTGCAACTGTGGTCCCACTTCACAAAGGCGGTGCCTCCACCGACCCTGGAAATTACCGCCCATTAGCTTGACAAGCCTTATCTGCAAAGCCATGGAGAGGATCATAATGGACCTCATAAATAAAGACATAGGAATTTGCAGACTTTGGATCCATCCCAGTTTGGCTTTGTCAAAGGCAGATCATGCCTTCTAAACTTGGTTGACTTTTTCAAACAGTCACCAAAGCCATTGATGAGGGAAAGGCAGTCCATACAGCCTACCTCGATCTGGTGAAGGCCTTGATACAATACCCCACTCGGGTATCATTGAAAAACTCATCAGCTTAAATGTTAACCCATACATCACAAGATGGGTTGCAAACTGGCTGAGTGACAGAAACCACAGGGTCAGAGTTGCTGGCGCCATGTCAGACTCAAAGCCTGTCACAAGTGGTGTACCACAGGGCTCAGTCCTGGGCCCACTCTTGTTTGGCATCTACTTTTCCAGTACAAGCAAACACAGGAGGGTTATGGCTGACAAAGTTTGCAGATGACTGCAAACTGGGCGCCATAGTAGAAAACACATCTGACACAGATATCCTTCAGAAGGGTCTCACAGAAACGGATAACTGGTGCCAGAGCCATGGCCTAAAGTTAAATGCCAAAAAATGCATAGTCATACCCTTCGGGAAAAACAAGGTTACCCCTAGCTACCAAATAGGTGGCAATCCACTGAGCACAGAAGAAGTTATCAGGGACCTGGGGACTCAGGTTGATAGTAGTCTGTCATTTGACACCCATGTAGCTAAAGTAGTTAGGAAGACCTTCTACATTGCCCACCTTATCATAAAGGGATTCTCATCTAGATCAAGGGAGGTCATAGTCTCCCTATACTCATCACTCATCAGACCAATGATTAAGTACAATGCCCCATTCGGAATGTATCTGACCCGACACTTGCAGCAGCTGGAGAGGCCACAAAAGTTCCTCACCAAAAGGATAAAGGGTCTCAAACATCTGTCCTATGCTGCCCGACTGAAAGAACTCCAGCTCTATTCAGTCGCTTACCGCTTGCTCAGAGGTGACCTTTGCCTAACATACAAGGCCATGTCAAACCCAGATTTGATGAATATGCTTCACCTCAAAAAATCTAGATCCGTCAGAGCCACAAGGGCGGGAGACTTAAACCTTGACACGGCTATTAATAGGATGTGCTGGAGGGATAGATTCATCACCCAAAGACTCCCTATGCTGTGGAATAAAATCCCGGTATATGTGAGGCAGAGCACGTCGCTGGCCTTGTTCAAGAGAAATCTTGACCAATGGATGGAAGATCGCAGATATACCCCAGGGATTACCTCAGTGTCACTGCTCGACAGAGGCACAGCAAAATAATGGGTATAGTTCCCCATACTAAAGGGGTGGCGTAAGCCACAAAACTATGGGCTAGGCTTGTAAATGCCCTCGGGCAGATAGCCTAGTATGAACCTATGAACCTATGAACCTATGAACTACAACTCAAAATGCTGACACATACTAAATCAACCATCCATATAAAATAATAACACTAAATGTTCATCATATAGATCACTGCTGCAGTAGCCTTAGCTATATGGGTTATATCTTGCCAGGGATATAACAGCCAGACATTTTCCAAAGATTCAGGGCACCTTTCACATGCTCAAACCATCAGGCAGCTCAAGCTGAGCTGACTAAAAGACAAGTTTAGGTGCAAAGACCTTCAGCTCTTTACTGTCCTGAAGAGTATGCTCCTCTGAGGCCATCAAGGATTGACAGTCAGCTTGTGCTGTTCCTTTGCTGGGTAGATGGGGTTAAAAAACTTCCATTTTCCTGTTTGTTTTGCTGTTTTATCACTTTCTTCTTCAGGAAAGCTATCTCAAAACTATAAATGTTGTGTTTTATTGGACTGTCTTGAGATTTTATGTACTTTTATATGAAGTGCTTGTTTTTGTGGTATGAAGTAATGGAGAAAAATGTTTCTATAGAGAAATTGTTTATTTTACTTTTGTGGCATTGACATAATGTTTAAAGTGCTTTTTACTGTGTTTTTCTTTCACAAAAGTAGCTTTTGTTGACTGGTAGTTTTACCAGCAATTGCTGCTTGTCATCCCTGGAAAGAGGCATAATTTCCATCTTGACCATTGAACAGACTACTGGTCCCATGGTCAGTCCTTCTTCCAGCTACAAAAAGAGAAGAACTAAACAAACAGACTTTGCCACCCCAGCAGGTTATCAATTTGCTTCACCCACATGTGGGTAACTCTGCTGTGGCCTTTTGTTGTACATAAGACCACTAACACTGGATCACTCTGGTATAGCACCTACAGTCACTATGGACCAAAGTTTAGCTATGCCATCTGTAAATGGTGGGGTCCACTCAGTGGGCAAGGAAGAGCCAATCTTCCTGGTCTCAGGAGGGGAAACAGGGAACAGAGGAGTTTTCCTTGTATTAGAATGCTGTGCCCACCCCCTGGGGAAGCTGCTGCTGCTGACATTAGTAACAGGGTTGGCCCCATTTTTTTCTGTCAAAAAGAGACAGAAAACCAAGCAGGTATCCACTCCTCCTGAATTTATTTTGATAGAAGATTACTGGGTTTGGCTCAGGGTTTAATTCAGGCTGTTGATCTTTCTTGTAAAGTAGTTTCTGATAACATTTTTATTTATTTTATTTTACATTTGTTGACTATCTAGTCTAACTGGATATATATCCATTTTCAGTAGAGGCAGAGGAAGATAAGTTCCAAGGCATAAACAATCACATACAAATACAACAACAAATAGCAAGTAGTATAAAAAATATATACAACAGTAACATATGCAGTACAGAGTACAGGTTGGCACAGGATATTCAATGAGGGCAAGAATCATAACAATGCAATTCACAGGTACAAAACATTACACAGGTAGTCTGTAGTAAAAAAGGAAGTTCATTTTATAGTGATATTGATAAAGGAGTTACTTAAAAATAAGTTTCCACAGAGCATATAAATAATGTAATATAGAGAGAGATGATAAATCAATAGTAATAGGAAGATATAACAGTGGGTGAGAGGTAATGGATAGGGAAAGCCAAGTTTGAAAAGATAGATGACTAGCCAGGTTTGGTACAGGGGCATAGCCAGTGTGTTTTGAGGTAAAGTTTAAGTCTGTTTCTGAAGAGTGGTAAGGAGGTGAGTGAGGAGAAGTTACTGGGAAGAAGATTCCAGGATTTTCCAACAGCATTAGAGAAGAGAAACTCCCCAGCCCTGTTGTTATGTTTAGAGGTGTGTACAAGAAGTTTGATGACCGTAAGAACCTCAGATTTTTATAGGGTGTGATGAGGGTAGATAAAATTGGAGTATTGGAAGGTTTATAAAGAGTATTATAGGCAATGGTTATTTGGTGGAATTTAATCAGGTTTTGTAGTTCCAGCCATCCTAGCTGCTTTAAATTTATACAATGTGGGTTCTATATGGGTTACCTGTAGCAAATCTGGCCATGTTATTGTATGACATTTCCAATTTACTGAGGTTATTCTTGGATAGATTAGTGAAAATGGGTGAGGCATAGAGGAGTGTAGAGATTAGATGAGTGTGAGCTATAGTAGTTTTGGTTGTAGGAGAAAGGAAGGGTTTAATCTATAGAGAGTGCCAAGTTTTTTGTTTACAGTCTTTATAGCATTGTTGATATGGATGTCGAAGTTCAGATTGTTGTCAATGGTGATACCAAGTAATTTGGTGGTAGGGTCAGTTGATATTATAGTACCATTGGTGGATGTCACAGAGAAATTAAGAGGAGAAAACTTTAGAGTAGGATTGATGAGGAGGAGTTTGTTTTTTTTATTTGGTTTCAAAAGAAGACAACGCTGTGTGAACCATTGTTCAACTGTGTTAAATACCTTCTGAGTAAAAGATTGAAGGTCTTGGATGGAAGTAGCTGAGCATATCAGTGTGGAGTCATCAGCATACTGTATGCATGTGGCTTGGGGGATAGCTAGATAAAGGTCGTTAATAAATATGGAGAAGAGGAGAGGTCCTAGTATCAACCCCTGAGGGACACCAGGGGTAACGGGCAGGAGGGTGGATAGAGTGTTATGCCATAATACTGCCTGCTGTCATTTGTCAAGGTAGGACTGGAACCATTTAATGAAAGAGGGTCTAATGATAGAGATTTTAGTATGCTTATGAGAATCTGGTGATTTACCATGTCAAATGCTTTAGACAGGTCGATAAATAGAGCAGAAGAAAGATTATTACGGTTGCAGTTACTGTTAATGCAATCAGTAAAGGAAAGGAGGGCAGTGGTAGTGCTGTGTGAGGGTCTGAAACCATGTTGACAGTTGGAAAGTAAGTTATTATCAATTAAGTGGTCTAGTAATTGCCTATGGATACATTTCTCTATGATCTTAGCTAAAGGAAAAAGTAGGGCAATGGGGCAGTAGTTTGAGAGCTCAGTGGATTGTCCACCTTTATGCAGGGGGATAATATGGGAGACTTTCCATAAGGTAGGGATGTGACCTTCGGTAATGGTTCTATTGATCAGTTTGGAAATGGGGTAGGCAATAGCCTTGGCTGATAACTGTTGATATTCAGAAGGCAGTTGGTCTGCTGAGGGAGAGGATGGTTTCAGTTTATTTAAAAGGGTTAAAATAAATGTGATTGGGACAGGTTTGAAATTAAAAGGAGGGGGTGGGGTTGAAGTATAGGAATGTAGAGTGAAGTTATTAAGTGATAGTTGACTAGCTAGTGTTTGGATAGCATCTATAAAGAAGGTATTGAAGGTATTAGCTGTATGGATGGGATTTTCCTGGTCTATATTCAGAGTTAGGTGTACTGGATTGACCTGGGTGGAGTAGCTGGTTAATGCTTGCCCAGGATTTTTGTGGGTTGTTATGATTAGGTTGTTGGAATTGTAGGTAGTAGTTCTGTTTATCAGAAAGTATAGCTTTCTTAGTGTCATTTCTTAGCTGTCTAAAGGTTTGTTGGTCTACAGGGTTTTTAGTCATTCTCCATTTGGCCCAATATTTATTTCTGAGATGAATTTTGTGTTCGGTTTCATTAGAAATCCATGGGGCAGAATTGGTTTTAATTCTAATGATCTGGTTGGAGCGTGGCAGTTAAGAATGGTGAGGAAGGTAGAATTAAAGTAATTAACGGCTTCATCTAAAGGGAGATGTCTTAAGGAAACCCAGGTGCATGCTGTTAGTTCCATTTGGAATAGATCAAGGTTATTTTTTTTTGGATCTGATAGTTCTAATAGAGCTTGGGATGTGAGTACTGGTTTTATGCCTGATGATGTAGGTAAGTCAGTGGTCACTTATATCATCAGGGAGGGTTCCAGAATTATAGATGTGAGTATGATTGTGTGTAAGAAAACAGTTTAATATGCTTGATTTCTTGTTAGCTTTATTTATTCTGGTAGGGGAGATAATAGTTTGAGAAAATCCATATAGGTTAATGTGGGTGGTAGGGAGGCTGCTACAACAGAAGTTTCAATTTATGTTTATATCACCTAGGATTATGGTTTCTTGGGGTAGGTGTTAGGATAGCCAGCAAAATGTATTTTCCATGGTGGCTATGTTGTTTCCAAGAGGTAGATACATACAGATAATATAGATCGATTTGGCATTGTTAAGTTAAAGTTTGGAGATAAGAATCTCAGCATTGGAAACTAGAGGTAGATTACAGTTGTATGTGGTTAGCTTTAAGCCAGATTTAAATAGAATAGCAAACCCACCGCCCTTCTTGGCTACTCGATCAATTCTTAGGATATTATATCCAGGTGGGATAATTTCATTGTCTTTGATAACAGGTTTTAGCCATGTTTCTGTTAGGCAGATAATGTCAAAGGAGTAGACTTCTAATAGAGCTTGGAGTTGGGTTACTTTGCTGTTAATGCTACATATATTAAGATGAGCTAGTAGGAGGGAGTTAGATAGTTTAGTAAGGGGATAATTAGTAGATTGATTGTGGTTTTGTAGAGTGATAGGAGTTGTTGTTGGGCCAGGGTTAGGGTGAATGTCACCATCCTTTAATGAGAGGAGTAGTCCTAGATAGCTTGGGTTCGGGAACCTGCTGTACAGAAATAACGCTCTCCTGAGATGTAGTGTGTTATATTTAATGTGTAGTATTCTATGATATGATATTATAAAGAAAGCAGGATTCTCCTTTTCCTGAAAAGGTTCAAGATTCTGAATCTTAACAGGAAAAAGCAGGGATGGTTACATTTATTTCCTCAAATTTCTGATTCAGAATCAGAGGAAAGCTCAGTTTCTGATTCTCCCTATGGGGGTTTCTCTTCCTCTAGCACTATTGCTAGAATGCCACACTGTCTTCAATGGGAGAATACTGAGTTTTTTCAGTCCCTTAGAAGATACTTTGGGTCTATAAGTTGTTACAGAAGGATTTTCCAAAACCTACACCCATTCTTCATGTTTAGTCTATTTTAGAGGATGTGTGTGTTACTGCCCACAACTTTCCTGATCATCAGACAGCTGCCCCTAAATGTCAGATAGGAAGTATAAAGTTCTTAAGTCTTTTAAATTTTTTTTAATCTATTCTCAAACCTGACCAAGCAACTATAGCTTTAGTTGATGCCACTGCTGCTACGCACTTAGTTAATTCCAATAAAACCCTCAATTCCAATCCAACCCTTCTGATAAGGATGGGAAAATTATTGAGAGGTATGGAAAAAAGTATATCCTTCTAAAACTTCAATTTTCAGAATTTTGAATTGTAAGGTTCATATATTAAAGCTTGTTCTGACAAATTGTGAAAGTATAAGGAATGTTTTATTTGCAGTTTCTTCTTGTGAAGAAAATCTGCTTTAAATAATTTAGTTTCTTCCATTGCGCAGGACACTACTCATTGTTTACAGTGTGTGTGTGGCTATATTGATACTGCTTCGGGGCTTTGGCCACTGGTACTGTTTTGAGGAGATTTGCATAGCTACATTTGCAGAATCTCCCAGATGATGTTAAAAATGAGATTTTAAATTCTCCATTTTATAGATATTTAGTGTCTGCTTCCTCTGCTGCAAAAGTGATCAAAAATATGATGAAAGGGGCAAGCTGATCCAGGGCATTTATTTATTTAATTATTGGCATTTTTACTGGGATACTGCACTGGGTGAAGAAGAGCCCATTTTCAGTGGAGGTCCGTGGAGAAAAGCTCTGCAAAAAACTTGATTAGAATATATAATGCACAAAGGTAAACATTATTATAAAGTATCATATTTAGATTATATAAAGCACACAGAATAAACTTATTACAAAGTACAAAAATCTCTAAGCGTTTTCAGCCCTTCATTTTCAAACTTTCCAAGGTATTTTCTATCTACTCATCCAATTTTGGCAAAAAAAAAAAACAAAAAAACAGAGAACATTCTCAAGAAATACAGGTAAACAGATGTTTAAGAAAAAATAACAAAGGGGTCCCAAAAAGCAGTCTCAAACCTTCCCAAATGAAGGCAGATCCAACAAGGCAGAATGACTGTTATAGATACCTTGTGACCCCCTCTCACCCTGGGCTCTTTTTTCTTCCAGAAAGTCCGAATCTCTATTTTTTCTCCTTGGCAACAGCAGGTAGTTTCAGACAAATGGGTTCCTTTCTCTGTGGTCATTCCTCATTCTCCAGGTCAGACTCTTTTTTCCCATTGGTTCTTCATCCCAAGCTGTCCCAAGAAGTGATAGAACCAGTTCCTCCTTCCCTGGTGAAGGGTTTTTATTCAAAGACATTTTTATTGCCAAAAAAGAAAATTCTTCAAGGCTAGTACTGGATCTTTCCTTCCTAAATCTTTTTGTGATAGTGCCCAAATTCAAAATGATGTCACTTCACAACCTGTTACCTCTTCTTCCTATTTCAGGTTATCTGACAACACTAAACTTAAAAGACACTTATAATCACATCCCTATTTATCCAGACTTCAGACGTTTCTTAAGGTTTTGTGTGTCTGGATTGCATTATTATTTCCTGTCTTACCCTTTGGATTATCCACTACATCAAGAATATAATCAAATAATAGTAAAGCCATTCTAACTTATAAATCTAACACAAACAAAAGACGGCAAAATAAAATGAAACTCGTTTAACCACTATTAGGAAAACAAAATAAAATACAACAAATACAGCATTAACATTAAAGAATACAGGGAGCAAGTAACATGTCCTATGCAGATCACTTCAAGGCTCTATCTCTGTATGCTGTCTCCTACAGGCTTTTGAGGGGAGATCTATGCCTGGCATACAGGGCATTATCAGAACCAACTCTGTTGGACCTCCTACATATCCACAAAACAAACAGTACCATAATTACCCATTCTGGTGCTATTTGTTTTGTGGATATGCAGGAGGTCCACAAAACAAACAGCATCAGAATTACCTGTTCTAAAGACTTAAACCTTGCCTGTGTTATAAGTAGGATTTGATGGAGAGATACATATGTATCCCAGAGACTACCCTGTCTATGGAACAGGCACCCCATCCATGTGAAGCAGAGCTTCACCCTAACCCAATACAAGTGCAACTTGTACAGGAAGCCAGAAGTCTATCCCTGGTTTGGCACCTATGTCTTTAATAGACACAGGTAACCTGTAAATGGTTCATCTCCCAGCACATGCTTAGACTTATCAAGAGCATCAGAACTTGCCAGAGATTTGAGATGCATGGCTAGGATTAAAAAGGCCCTTGTGGTCATTAGCCTAGTAAACATCTATGATCCTATGAACAGTTAGAGCATTTGTCTTTTGTAAAGACTTCTTCAGACCGAATACTGCCAAAATTAAAACTTCTTTAAATAGCAGCTAAGTCACATATCCTAATTACTAGCTCAATGTTTTAACCCTTTCCTCTTCAAATAGCGTACACAGTCTTCTCTGTTATTGAGACCTGGGGGATAGCAGGCATTTAATCTCACCTGCCAAGAATATGCATGCCACCCTAATTCATCTTCTGCATCAAACATTCTCTCAGAATTTATCACTTCATCTAAGACTAAAAATTTAAAATTAATCCTACATGTGCCTAGCTTATAATCCTTTTCCAAAACATTCCTTGTATTTCCTACTTCAACAGCATGCCTTTGTTCATAAATACATTTATATAACTCTCTGACAGTCTGGCCTACATAAAAATAGGGACAAGATTTACATAAAGCTAAATAGCTAACTAATTTGGATTTACAAGTGAAGCTCCCATTAATCTTAATTCTATAATTGTTAACAACAACTTCATTAGATTACACATTTAAAAGCTCACATAAATTCATTTGAAACATTTCACCATTCCTTGCTCATTACTTAATTCTTTAGATTGATTAAGATTCATCTGAAAAAAAAATTTAAAACTTTTGCCCTTTTTATATACAAAAACAGGTTCATCTCCTACTAATCTGTTGATAACAGGGCAGCTTTTTATAATTTTCCAATTGTTTCTAATAATATTTTAATAGCTTTGTGATCAACACTATTACATTGCATAGAAGTTCAAAAATCATTAACTTTCAGTTCCTTTTGAAAGCTGACTTTTGATTTCCTCATATTACAAACTTTTTCAAAGGAGCTTGTAACCGCTTCTTCTGGGTATCCTCTACTTCAAAATTTAGTACACAAATTTTCACTATCCATATTAAAATCTTGATCCCTCTTAATAAGACTGTTAACTCTCATTACCTAATCTTTGACTATTTTTCCCTTAGTTTTTCTGAATGCATACTACTATAATGGAAATAAGTATTACTTTGAACCTCTTTTGTATGTATGTTTATTATTAGTTTATCTCCCACTTTTAATACAGTGACATCTAAATAATTAATACAAGTAAAACACAAGAAATAATTAATCCCATTGAGATAATCTAAGAAATCTTTTAAAAGTTCCTTTCCCCTCTCCAGACTCAGAAAACATCATCGATAAAATGCTTAAGAAAACGATACTGGTTGAATAAACACTTAACATAATATTCACTCTTTCCCAGCCTTGCATAAACAAATTCACATAACTGGGGGCCATAGCTGCTCCCATTACTACACCATTAGTTTGACAATGAAAAGTACCACTGAATTAAAAAAAAATGTAACTTAAAATTAAATTTAGCATCTCCATTAAAAGACTGATCATATTACTAGAAAACAATTTTGATTTCAATAATTCATATCTTACTGCCTCCATCCCTTCTGTATTAGGTATAATAGAGTAAAGGGATTGGATATCTAAAGTCACTAATAAATTAGACTGGAATACTGGAACTCCTTCAAGTTTCTTTATAAAATCAAAATGCATCTTTAATAAAAGAACAGTTTGCTTCAACTACTTTCTGAAAGTGTTTACCTGCATATATTTCCATAGCTTCTGTTTTACTTTTAGTACTGGCCACTATTGGTCTGAATTGGAGGGGGGGGGGGTTATTCAGATCTTTATGTATCTTGGTAAGCTGAACATTTGGATTAATTTCTGATTATCTATTCTTAAATATCTTCTTATCCTACCACTATAAAACCCTCTTCAGGGATAGACTCTATTAATAAAAAGCTCTCTACTTCAAAAAAGAAACTACTTTATAAAACTTTCTGTCAGCTAATAATTCTAACATCTTATTGTCATAATATTTTCACTCTAATAAAACCAAAGCACTGTGTCTGCTTTAGTTATTAAGATGCTATTATTGTTGATCATATCATTAAAACCCTCTTTTTCTCTAGCAGTTAAATTATAATATCTATACTGAGGCTTACTATCAAACAATTTAATTAGCTGCAATTCAGTGATCATGAGAAATAATTCCAATTCTTTTTTAAGTGGTGGGTGAAAAATGCTAGGTTTCTAAAACACATCACCTTCTGAAAAGTATTAAGCACTTAAAATTCAGTTTGCGCACAAACCCTCTAAGGTCATTAATAGTCTCACAGGACTTAGGCAGAAGTAGCAACAGCAAAGAATGTCCATTGGAGAAGAGGGTTTCAAAGAGGAAACTGGAGGAAGAGAGGGAACCAGTAAAGAGTGCATTAAGTATTGTTGATTTTTCATTTAAAATTGTTAACCTTTCATCCTATGTTTTAAGTGATGAAGCTTGTACAGTTTTAAGTGAAGGCTGGAGTTTTGTTCTGGCCAGAAGAGTTAACAAGTGTGAGACTATTAATGACCTTAGAGACTATGTGCACAAACTGAATTGTAAGCTCTTATTTAACATTGAATTTGCAAAAGATAATGGATTTTAATGGATAGAAAATATTGGGTATACAATGTTAGAATTCTTATCTGAGAGAATGTTTTATAAAGTAGTGTCTTGTTTTGAAGTAAAGAACGCTTTTTCCTTAATAGATTATATCACTGAAGAGTGGTTTTACACTGGGAAGATAACAGAGTCCATAAGAAGATATTTAAGAATAGATCATTTGAAATTAAGCTGAATTTTTGGCTTACCAAAGATACATAAAGATCTGAATAACCCCCTGTCCACACCACTAGTGGCCAGTACTAAAAGTAAAACAGAAGCTAGGGGCAACATATGTGGATAAACTCTTTCAGAAAGTAGTTGAAGAAAACAGTACTTTTATTAAAGATAAGTTTGATTTTATAAAGAAACTTAAGGAGTTCCAGTATCCCAGTTTGATTTATTAGTGACTTTAGATAGCCAATCCCTTTATACTGTTATACCAAAAAGAGACGGGATGGACACAGTAAGATTTGAGTTATTGAATTCAAAATTGTTTTTCAATAATATGGTCAGTCTTTTCATGGAGATGCTAGATTTAATTTTAAGTTACAATTTTTTTTTAATTTAATGGTATTTTTTAATGTCAAACTAATGAAGTAGCGATTGGAATGGCTTTGGCCCCCAGCTATGTGGATTTGTTTATGCAAGACTGGGAAAGAGTGAATATTATGTTGTGTTTATTCAACCAGTATAATTTTCTTTAAACATTTTATTGATGACTTTTTTTAGCTTGGAGAGGGGGAGGAACTTTTAAAAGATTTCCTAGATTATCTCAATGAAATTAGCTCTTGTTTGCATTTTACTTGTGAGTATAATTTATCAAGTATTAATTATTTAGATGTCACTGTATTAAAAGTGGGAGAAAAACTAGTAATGAAAATACATAAAAAATATGTTCAAAGTAATCCAATGAAAACTGTGAAGGACCAAATCACAATAATGAATAACATCAACAAGTTTAACCATGCCGCTTCATCAAACAATTCAACAAATCCAGGGACACCACATTAAAAATCCCTGTCAACCAATAAAATTTCACATCTCATTATCTACGTGTAGCCTTTGACAATTATTGTAACTGCATATCTAAACACATGCACAGAATATATATATATATATATATATATATATATACACAATGCATATACAAATTTGTTCAATTGTAATTTATGTAAATTTTTATATGTGGACTCTATTGAAGTTGTTAACAATTATAGAAATAAGATTAATGAGAGCTTAACTTGTAAATCCAAATTCATTGTTCTAGTTTTATGTAAATCTGTCCCTCTTTATATGTAGGCCAGATGGTCAGAGAGTTATATAAATGGATTTATGAAAACAAGCATACTGTTGAAGGAGGAGATGAAAGGAATGCTTAGGCAAAGCATTATAAGTTAGGCACATGTAGGTTTAATTTTTAATTTTTAGTCTTAGATGAAGTGACAAATTTTTAGTGAATGTTTGATGCAGAAGATGAATTGGGGTGGTGTGAATATTCCTGGCAGGTGAGATTAAATGCCTGCTACCCCCTATGTCTCACTAATAGTGAAGACTTTATAGCCTACTTGATGAAGAAAGGGTTAAAGCACTAAGATAGTAATTGGGACATGTGACTTAGCTTGCTATTTAAACAAGTTTTAATTTTGGCATTATTCAGTCTGAAGAAGTCTTTACAAAAGACAAAAGCACTAACTGTTATTGCTCTATTGTATTTTATTTTGTTTGTCTTATAGTGATTAAATGGGTTTGGTTTGGTTTTGCTGTCTTTTGTTTGTGTTACATCAAGAACAAACACAAAGTGTCTAGCTCTATTTATAGCTCATCGCAGGCTACATGGTATCCATATTTAGATGACTTGCTTATCTTTGCAGGGTCTTTTTCAAAGTGTCAGGAATCTCTTTCTCTCTTAATAGAGATCTCTTTTGCACAAGCTGGGATTCCAAGAGAGCATTCAAAAATGTTTCTTGACTCCTTCACACAGGATTTTTCCCCTGGGATTTCAACCAGACACCTTAGTTCAAAGAGCTTTTCTTCCAAAGGAAAAAATAAATCATTATATAGATCATTTCTAAGTTTTTCCTCACACACTTTGGTCACTGTGAGAAAATACCTCAGGATTTTGGGTCTAATGGAATCTATGATTCTCATGATACACCATTGAAAGATGCAGTGGTATCTGATCACTCTCTGGCCCCAGCAGCAACCCTTTATCTTTGCAAATCCCAGTGCTGGGGTTTGTCCAAAGAGAAATATCTGGGTACATACAACAGATATCCTTAAATCCAGGTCTCCCCTTCTCTCTCCCTGCTCCAAAGCAGTAAGTGACCACATATGCTTCAGACTTTGCTTTGGGAGCAGTTTCAGAATGGAATAAAAGTGCAGGGGGTGAAGGGACACCAAGGACAGTTGCAAGCACATAAATATCAAATATATCAAGGAGCTGCTTGCCCTGATCAAGATACTCAATTGTCTGAACCATCTATGGTCTCCAGGACCTCTTCAAGTGGTTATAGACAATACCACAGTCATATGGTACATCAACAAGCAAAGGGAAACCAGGTTGTAAAATTTGCAAACTAGCCGTGTTAGCATGGGATACAGCTTCACAGCGCAGTCTAGTTCAACAGACATCCTCCATTCTGTCAGAGCAAAATTCTATGGCAGATAAACAGAGCAGGACCAGGGCAGACCATCATGACGGGAAACCAGATCAGGGATCTTCTAACATTTGATCCATCTGTGGGGAGTTCCTCAAGTAGATCTCTTTGTCTCCTCTCTAAACAATTGAAATGCAAGAAGGCCTGGAAGACAGTTGACTTTTCTTTTCCTTGGACAGGAATGTTCCTGTATGCTTTTCTACCCTTATAACTAATATCCTGGGTACGTCTGAAGATTCAAAGGGAATACCCCAAATCATTGGGTGATTCCTTTCTGGCACAGACAAATGTGGTTCTCCCTTCTTTTGGAAATGGCCATGGGCAGTTACCACACATTTCCTCACAGACTGGATTGACGCACACAAGAACAGGGATATTTGATACACCCCAATATCTATCAACTTCAATTGACTGACTGGATGATAGGGCCTTAATTCCTTTTCGACACCTGTTTACTGAGGATGTGCAGCAGGTACTAATGGTGGCAAGAAAGCCTGTTACTAGAAAATCATACATTAGCAAATGGAAAATGTTTTCTGTTTGGTGACAGCAACATAACCACAACCCATTTATGGCTAGTTGTTCTCTGGTTCAACAATATTTGTGTGAGTTACTATCTTATGGCCTTTCTTATTCCTCTGTCTAGGTTCATTTGTCAGCCATTTCAGCATGTCTGCCAATGGATCCTACTCTTTCAATGCAGTCTTAAAATCAAAATGTTCTTGAAAGGGGATTTGCATAAGAGGCCTCCAAGAAAACTGGTGGCCCCTTCTCGGGATCTTAATTTTGTGTTACAGAACCTAACACTTGCTCCATTTGAACCAGCTAATCTGGCTGACTTGATGTTCTTAACACGAAAAACAGTTTTACTGATTTCTCTCAACCTCTGCGAGAAGGGTATCTGAGTTGTAAGCTCTTATAGTGAATCAACCCCATCTTATTTTCAATAGGGACATGGTTTCTTTGAGAACTAATCCTTCTTTTATGCCTAGAGTGGTATCTGTGTGTACTTTAAGCCAGACTATCCATCTTCTCATTTTCTTTCCTGAACCTAAAAATGAGGGAGAAAGGATACTCCATGCCTTGAATGTCCATAACCAACTCAGGTACTATCTTATAAGAACTAAATCTTTCAGATCTTCAGATTAATTGTTCATTTCTTTTGAAGTTAAAAAGAAGAAACAACCTGTGTCAAATCAGGCTATTTTCAAATGGTTGTCTAAGACTATTACCTTTTGTTATACTAACCATAACAAAACCATTCCATACAGAGTCAAGACCCACTCTGCTTGGCTTTATCTATGTCGTTTTGAAAAGAGGTGAATTCTAGAAATATTCTAGAATCTGCTATTCAGTCCTCTGTGCATACTTCTACAAAGCACTATAAGCATGATCCCTTCTCTAAGTTTAGATCAAGCTTTGCTAGTACCATTTTCCAGGGGCTTCTGGATTGTTCTCCTTCCTCCTTCCAAATGTAGTTAACTAATGTATTCTACTCATATTGCTAAAGCTACTGCAGCAGTGATCAATATGATGAACTTAGTACAGTTGCAAATGAAAACTTACTATCACAGCAGATGGTTGAATGATCACTGCTGCAGCAGCCGCTATATCCACCTTGTTTTTGGTGTGTTATTTGTGCCAGAGTGTGGATGTTTATTTTTTTGTTGTTCCTGGTCTTGGCCTTTCTGGGTTCAGCCTTCCTGTCTATGCTGGCAGAAATGCTCTGAAGGGCCTCATGGTTAAATTTGTCTTTCGGTCAGCTCAGCTCAAATTGCCTGTCAGTTTGCATGTGGAAGGTACCCTATAGCTTTGAAAGCTGGCTGGTTGTTATATCCTTAGCAGGATATAGCCTATATAACTAAGGCTAGTGCATTAGTGATCATTCAAGCATTTACCCTTATGGTAAGTTTTACTAACAAAACTGTACTACATACGGAGTTATCACCTAAAATATGTTCCAAGCCCATCTAAACAAAACTCCACATCAGAGCCACACTGCCATACAAGGTCCTGAAACTGCTTAAAAATTGACTAAAAAAACTTTAGTGCAACTCTGTCTTTCCAGGAAATACCTGTTGTTGGGAATGTAAACCCCAATCCTGCATTAGTCCTATAAAGTGCTTCCCATAGGGGAAAAACACTCCTGTCTCACCAAAGTACAGTGAATCCCAAACTCAGTCACACTCAAAGTAATCTAGCATAGTTCCATAAAAGGACTTAAAAGGACCAAAAACATGTCATATTAATTCAGGTAGCCTAAAGAAGACAGAAGATGCACTAATATCCTAATTAACAACTGTTAGTTCTGACATAAGCCACATAATCTTGTACTAAACCCCAATTTTGCCCTTCTTCCTTCATGAAATATATTTATATCATTTTTCAAAATAATCAGTAAAAACTAAATGAAAACTCCAGCCAAGCTAGAACTTCCACTGAGTGACCTCTCAAACCTCTTGTATCAGAGGCACATGGGATATATGCAAATGACCCTTAATGCCAATGAATATTTTAAGTTGTTTCAATAGACAATATTAGGCCAATAAGGCCAATAAAGCCAACCCCCATATCTATGGATATGCATATTTCAGCCTTGCTATGACCTCATCAGCACAGAACAAGCAGAGTGTTTGATTAAGCATAAGAAACACAGGGCTGTTATACCCAGCTGATGTCCATTACCATTAGGGTGACTGCAAAATATCCCAACTAACAAACTAAAACAAAGAGAAAGAAGGTCACACAGAAAAACAATCAGTAAAAACTAAATGAAAACTCCAGCCAAGCTAGAACTTCCACTGAGTGACCTCTTAAATTTCTTGTATCAGAGACACATGGGATATGTGCCTTATGAACACCATAAGAGATATTTTGAGATTTTTTGAGTTTGAGGAGTCACTCGGTGGAAGTTCTAGTTTGGCTGGAGTTTTAATTTAGTTTTTACTGATTGTTTTTTCTGTGTGACTTTCTTGCTATTTGTTTTAATTTTTAAAAATAATAGACTAGGAAAGCAAATAGGTGGTACTACTCTCCTAATGATAAAAAAATATTTCTTATAAGTATATGAATGCTTATTTTCTCAAGTAATACAACCACAGTAAATGACTCCAGTTGGCTAGCAGTAGAACTACTAACAGGACACAGTAAATTAAACATAGCAGTAGCCTATATCTCCCCCACCAGCTACATCTAACTATTTGAAAATAAAATGGTTGATATTTTTAAACTTGCCTCAAAGGAAATTTAACAATCATAGCAGACTTTCATAACAATTTCCTGTGACTTTCTAAAAAAAAACCTTCATATCACTCCCTTGCTCTAAATGTTACATTAAATCCCCAAACCATCCAAACATAGAAACAGTAATTGCTTTTTTGGAAGTACAGCTTACCAGCATCACTTATTTTTTGCTTTTCTAGAAACAGAAATACTTTAACAGATCATTTTACAATATCTTCTACACAGCAAAAATAGTGGGTATAATACCAAATGTTTTGATAATCACTTTCTTGTTACATCTGTATTTATCTCAAAAGCAAATAAAATACGCCTGTCAGCAATGAAATACAGGAAGTACACTGAATTAAAAGAAAATCAACCAAGAACAATGGTGAATTCCATAATGGTAGAAACATAGAACTAAGAACAGCAAAAACCACCAAACTTTCAGCCACAGAAACAATGGTAGAAAATGTTTAATAGAAAAATAATAAAAGCATCTACAGTTTAGCGATTTTGTCTTTTTGTTACATCATCAGAACTATGAATGCAACTCAAAGCGACTCCATTTAAAATGAAACTAAAAACAGTCACACCTCTAAAACTAACCAATCATCTCAAATTGGTGATGCAATCAGTAAAAAGGACATGTAAAGTGAGCACAGACTAAATTAAGTTGTGCAAATATCCCAGGCACACAAAGGAAAAACATGTTCTTAATGTTAGCCACACTAAAAAGTGCTAACAAGCATCTATAGAAAATTATGCAATGCTTTAGAATTAAATAAAACTACAATGGCAACAGTGTGCCTGAGATTAAGGTACCTCAACATAGTCTACTAGCTCTTCTTTCAAGCTAACTACTTATTGAAATGTTGTTATTTTAACCAGGAAAACTTGTAGCGTCCAGCCTGAATTGACAGTACATTTCCTGGTGAAGCAGCTTGTTCTGTCAGTCACCTGCAAAAGGAGAAATGTTAATTTGCTCCAAAACCAAGAAAGTGAACTTTATAAAACCATTACAAACCATGGCATGCCTTGTGAGTCTATACCACTTAATCAAACCTTTATTCATCAACCACTATATGTCAAATGTCATTTCAGCGAATGATGAAATCTTTCCCAGGGTAAGGAAGCACTTGGCCAACACCACAACTGTGTCCTTTTCTCCACTGTAGTGTGATCTCAGAGCTGTCATATATAGTTGGGTGTGCGATTGGGGATGTGGGGTAAAGCCCCCCACTTTGGTGGGTTTGATTTTGCATGGTTTTGTGTTCCAGTGTGCCTTTGGACAAGTGATTCATTACCCTGGGAAAGATTTTGTCATTTGCTGAAATGCTGTTTGACATATAGTGGTTGATGAATAAAGATTTGATTTAGTAATATAGAGACCTATGCCTGGCTAGAGCACTTTTACCATCTTTATATTGAATAATAATATGACATGAACAGATAAACCACTGATCAACTGGAAAAGATGAAATGACCCCACAGACTAATGCACATTTCAGTGTGTATGCAGCAAATGCTTAATTCAAACCAAAAAGCAAAAGCTACATACTCTCTTCAATTATATTTCACTTTTAGTTCTCAGTTCTACTTTCAAACAGTATTCTACAAAACTATACTCTTCCAAAAATCATCTTCTAACCTTCACTTTATATTGCCAATCCACTTACTCACTTATGTAATCTTTCCATACATCAACAGTAGTTCCTTGACTACTTTAACATTCAGTAATTATTTAACTCTCAAAAATCAGATGCTTCATTAATCCAGAATACTTTATATTTATATCAACTATATGTCTGTTCTCATTTTTTGAAAAGCCTTACACAATTAGATTATTGACCATAACAATTGGTATCATTTATTATTGTCTAATAATAAATTACACTAATTTATGTGGTCAGTGATCTAATCTTAGAATGAGTTATGAAACAAACATGACATTATAATACCACATATTCTGCAATGGACCAGATAGGCATAACATTAAGTAATGGGATATAGCCCTCTTTATTGACCTCAAAATAATCTATCCCATACAAATACAGAAGCTTGAGATCCTTGCCTTTAGGGAAAAACACACTAATTAAATGTTCACAGTTTAGTCATGAAATATTTATTCTGACTCAGGAACGTTTGATTTAGGAGTGCCATAAGAATCCATATTGGGCTCAGTTCTCTTTCCCCCTTTAAAATTAGATTAAAATCTTTATCCTAGACTCCTTCTTAACTTCAAATACAGATTATAGTCCCCAAATAAGGATTGCCTCCACCCCTAAAAAAGAAAGAGGAACAACTTCAGTCTGAATTAATAAAATCACTGTTTAAGATAAAAATGACAAACTGACCATTCTTACTGGAAAAGCAGTTTGCATACTCATTGGCCCCAATAAAATATCTGAGCACAACAGAGTACATTCTGATTACAGACTCCAATAATGTAGCAATCAAAAATTGAAACAAAAAAAAATACCTAGCACTCAGGTAGGGCCCTATCCTTACTTTCTGTGAGAATTCTGAGTACATGGTTAATAAGGTAACAATGCAATGAGAAGTGTGCTGCTCTATAACAAACCACCATACCTTAGAATCAAGATGAATACTACAGACAAAGACTTTATTCCTAGACTTGAATATGGATTATCACTCAGAACTCTATATATGGCAGTAAATAAACAGCTTATCCAGACTGCTATAAAAAATGCAGATTTTTCCATGCCCCCTCCCCAACAGCATCATAGCACTTAAGGTAAAGTCAGTCAGTTACTTGTACCTACACATGTCTCATTATCATCATCATCATCATTATCATCTTCACTCTTTTTTTCTATTTTCACATGGGATCAGGGTATAGTGTTAACTGTCTCCACCTTTTTTGATTCAATGCCAGTCTCTTACGTTTTTGACAGTCCTGCCTGAATGGGAAAGGGCTTTTCTCATGCAATCAATCCATCTATTGGCTAGATGTCCTTGTCTCCTTTTGCCTTCTTCTGGTCTATCTCAGATTTGCTTCTGCTTTCCTGAGCTTGTAAATAATCTGTTCCCCTTGGTGTCCTATGCAGCTGGAGTTACTTTGGCTTCAATTCTCATGTCATATTCTTTTCATTTCTCTCACAGTGTGCATCCTATTACCCATATCAGTCACTTTCTCTCCATCATCTCATGCTCCCTCAGCTCTTCTGTCTTCATTGCCTGGGATTTTGTGCCATATAGAAGTACTTTTCTGTTCATTATTTGCTATTAATGCCACATCATCTGCATACATCAGTTGAGCTGACCTGTCCCCATTGACCTGTTTTCTAATGAAGTCCATCACCAGTATGAAGAGAAGCAGACTGAGAATAAAACTCTAATACATACCCACTAGCACTGGAAACTCATCTATGAGTCAAACACTGTTTGTACAGGAGTCACTGGGTCCTTGGACATAGCCTGCACTAATTCTACCAAAGTTACCAGTACTTTGAAACATTGCATGACTCCCCAAATCAGCTTTCTTGGAAACTTGTTATATGCTTACCCCATGTCGTGGAAGGACCAGTTACGTGCACTTCTCAACTCTAACTTATAAACTATTTGTTTCACTAAAAACATGACATCAGTTGTGTTCCATCCTGATCTGAATCACTCACCTGTACCTGTACCTGTATGTATTGCTCTCCTATTAAGTTCTTTTATTTTCAAAAAGGTACTGCCAAACCCCTGCATACAAATTAACAATAAAACATCTCCATGTATTCGATATTCAAACTCTGATTGTTTGCTTGCATTTGGGAAAGAAGCTTTTGTGAAATAGCCCATGCAAATTAGCGCCATCTTCTAGATGAATTATGGAGCAAACTACACACACTACAGAAATAAACTGTAGACACACCTCAACAAGTCCTATTCCTGTGGATTCTTCAGACACTTCCTAACCATGATGTACATCTCTATCCTCTCAGCCTTGTGTGTTAATTCCTAAACAACAGCTACTACTGTAACCACCCTTAAGTTTTAAGCATAAACATGGTCAAATGAATATTTCCTTCAACTTATTTGAATATACTTTGCAACTGCCTGCTTCTGTGTTTCTTTTTACTAACACCATATTCTTCTATGCATCTAAAATATCAACTCTGCATAACTTTTTTTCCTAAGCCCCACTTTAGCTTTTTAGCATTACATATTTTTTTCATTTTCTCTCTCACACACACACACACACACACACACACACACACACACACACACACACACACACACACACACACACACACACACACACACACACACACATACACACACACACACACACACACACACACACACACACACACACAGACATAAGTAGATACCATATATCATTGTTTTGTTTTATCAAGTGTACTTTTGTTAAATGTAAGATGTGCAGTATTATGTCAAACTGTGTTTGTTTGAATGCTGATTTGTTGTCAAACTGTTTGTCTGAAAGCAGGGTTATTGCAGGTGTTTGTCAACAAGGTACATCTGTTTGCAATTTAGGAGTGTACATGAATGGGTGAGTTTTCTTCTGTTACACTGTTGACTTCCTCAGAGCTGGATCACGGTCAAATGGAGTCCTAGGCAGGAAATTGTACCAGCACCATCCCAAGCCATTCCAGTGTCCCATTACTTGGCTGCCTATCCACAGTTAGTATAAACACTGTTCAAAAACCTTTCAGTGTGCATACTATTTTCCTCTTTACTTTTACAAAGATTACAATTTTTATAGAACAAAACGCTATTGCCCATTTGATAAACAAAACAAAATAGTGTCACATAGAAAATGGATTTGCCATGAGCAACAGTAAGCTTTACTTTCCTTGAAACTCGCATTTATTGAAAATGTGTCTGGCCATTGGCAGGTTATGTGTACATTTTAATCCATAGACATCACCACAAATCCAGCAGTTATTGCTACATAGTTGTTAGCATCATTCTTAGATGTCTCTATCAAAAATTAAGAAAGTCGCATTTCAAGTTTAACAGAAACACACAGTAGCCAAAGTACTCCAACTCAATTCACACACACAAAAACAGTTGTGCAAAGCCAGATTAAAGACGGTTTAAAAATGACCAGATGATAAGGCACTGTCATCCACGGGGAACCCTCCTCAACCCACCAGCAGTTATAAGCACTTTTTTACTGTGTACATTCATTTTAATGAAGAAATAAACTACACGTACTTTATTGATAGCCTTTTGATTAACTACATAAAATGATATAAAGATTACTAGCATCGTACCATATAACCCTGCCATGAGTAGCACAGTTTAAGGAGAAGTGTATTTGTGAAAGCATAAGAAATATTAACCACCCAATAATATATGCCAAGTCAATATATACAATCTCTGCAGTACTAAACCGTCTGAATAATTCCACATTAAAAGAGAGTTATTACTAATGCACAGATGACTGTTGGCAAACAACTTTGCATTTCACTGCTTCATCTATAAATGCAGTGCCTGCTACTCTTCAGAAATAAATTTCATAAGTTACATTAGAAGTTGGTGCACTGGCAATATTGCCATAACATTTCCTGAACTCTATTAGCTGTGCAGTAAGAAGTGGCTGGTAAACAATAACAGTAGGTTAATGAAGTTGGAAAGATTCAAACCCTACGCTCTTGCCACAGCAGGCAGCTTGATGGAGCTTTAGTCATCTTTGCTCACTGAACTGCAACTTTTAATTAAATGCAGAAATCCATTACATTCCAATCTTGTAGTGATGACTGTATCACAGTAATATACAACAATAACTATATACTGGATGCTGAAGACCAGACAGTAGTGATCACCACCCAAAATAATGCAATCTATATGAACTTAGCAATGACAACCCCTTTGTAGTTCATGGAGGCTGTAAAGAAGGCATTTCAAAAATTATATTAGTAATTAGCATATTTAGACTACAGCATGTTTAAACTATATTACACAATCCAGGCAATTTAATGAATACATTCATTCTTTAATTCCAATAAATAAAGCTAAAAAATTAAAGAAAATATAAATGATGCAGCAGCTTTTGTTGAACAACCCACAAGTCATACAGAATTATTACTGTGTGCAATATACAATTTTTTTTTGGGGGGGGCTACATTTGTGTAGTATGTCTGTATCTCATTTTTGACCTCCCTACATCTTCTTTGTCATCAAAAATTGCTATACCATTTGATATCTCAGTACATCTAACCTTGTTGCAGCATAAACCTCAACAACAAAGTTGGATCTGGGACAAATGGAGCCCTATGCAGGGTAATGAAGCAGGTCCCTGGCAGTGGCAACAGTATTCCATTACTTGTCTGTCTCTCCCCAGTTGCCGTAAACACTATTCATATCTGTAAGTGTGTATACTATTTTCTTCTTTACTTTAACAATTATCACAGAAATGTGAGTGTTATTTAAAACTTATTTCAAATTTTACAAAAAAAAAAAAACACTGACAACCATTTTCTAAAGATCCAAAAAATACAAAAGAGGCAACACCACAGCAGAGTAGATTTAATGAATCTAATAGTTCTACGCATATATATTGATACTCTGCTGTGGTGTTGCCTCTTTTGTATTTTTTGGATCTTCATATTGCTCCTGAGAGGCACTTTGTCCAGGACTGTTTTGTTTTATTTTCTGTTTTCAACCATTTTCTAAACAAGCTTTCTCACATTGAAAACAGACAGCATTAGAAACATTAAACATCTCTTCCCTTAAAACTCACATTTAGTGAAAATACATCTGGCAACCAATTACTACAGACATTCTGATAATCAACTCAAATAGCATACAGTAAGTACTAATCAGTGAATATATGAAAGGTTCAGAAACTCAAAGGACAAACATGTAATCCATTTGCTAACAGTATTTGACAGCCCACTGGACACACGTGACCCTTTCAAGAGCAGCCCAAGAGAACTGTCTAGAGAAGTAACTTGATAGAGCAACATAAAATATAAAAAAACGCTGAGGGAATCAAATCATATACTACAGAATTTATATCCTTAACAGCTCATAGGCATTCTCACCTGCACTAAGTGCCAGACAGACTGTTGTAGTCAAAAAACGTTGCATTTCACACCTGTCTGCCTGCAAAAAGCAAGCTAAATGAAATGTATTCATAGTTAAGATATTAACATTAAACTCATAGACTCTATGCTGTCAAATTTGTTCACAGCTAAATAATAAACATACTGTCAAATCAAAATTCAACAGAACAAGGAATCCAAGGATAACATCCAAAGAACTTGGTTCATATAATGGTGCTCCTGTTTACTACAATTAATTTCCTTCCTTTATATGTTAACTACTCTGGTTCAAGGGTAGGTTTGTAGACTGCAGGATCATTGAGGAGCCTAGCCCAAATTTCCAGATTCTCCAAAGCACTTTCTGGTTAAATGACTTGTTCAAGTACAGGGTATGACATAAATATGAGGCAAAATCAGAGTTATTCTGCAAAACTAGAAACACAAATAAGAGCAGACCTGGCAATTGGTGTGGTGGAGCAAGATCTTGCCAAATAGCTTAAGTCCTGAGTTTTACCCAGGCATGCTCCCTAACTGGGGCATTTTACACACACACACACACACACACACACACACACACACACACACACACACACACACACACACACACACACACACACACACACACACACACACACACACACACACACACACACACACACACACACACAAAACAGTACACAGACAATTCAAACTAAAATATGGTAAAATGCTAAGAACAAGATGCCATGAGGTCAAGAATCAATATTCTATTATCAAAAGATTTATTTAATCGCAATTTAAGCACTTTTATCTTCAAAATATCAGACTTCATCAGCTGTGTTAAACCAAAACAATGCATTCCAATCTAAAGCTAAAATCTCCCTACATGTGAAAGAAAAATCCAGTCCACCAATTAATCAACCACTTAAACAAATTAGTAATTCAAAATCCTTTTACTTATTTAACATTTGTTTACCAGGAAAGTCTGACTTGGAACAAAGCCATTTTTCAGCAGAGGCCTGGGGAGAAACACTCCAGATGCATGTCTTTGAAATGTGGGAAGAAACTGGAGTACCTGGAAGAAACATACACAAATGCAGGGAGGATATGCAGACTCCACACCGAAGGTACTCCAGCCAAGAATCAAACAAGAGAACCTCTTGTTGTGAGGCAACAATGCTACCGCTGCACCACTGAGCCATCCACGTGCACAAAAATAGTTTGGTCTGTATAAATACATTAAAAATTATTTACTCTGTGTAAATACATATACTATATTAAAATTGAACCATACCTGGAAAACTGTATCATGAAATATATGCTTAAAAATCCATGTAATAAATATAATATGTTATATTATATCATATTTTATAATAATCACCTCATGACCCAAACAAATAAGTATAACTTAGTTGGTCATATCTTCAACACACTAGAAACAGAAATATACCCCCGGATTCACGAAAGCTTGCACGGAGTGCAAGATGAGTGTAGGAGCTCACGCAGGCAATATGTCTGCCATGTGATCCAGGAACAGCCGGCAGGTGTGTGCACGAGAGCTGCTAAAGCTAGTCTTGAACGGACAGCATCATGGTATGCAAATTACCTCATTTGCTGGTGAAAGCCATGCAAATGAGGTAAATTTGTGATCCAGCATACACTAACCTGTCCGTGGAAGATTAGTGTTACCCGCAGAAATGTACTCCATTGGTAACGGAGTACATTTCTGCAAATAGCTAAACGGAGCTATGTCAGCTCCAAATAAAGGATGCATACAGTTGAGGAAGCATGCCAGTGGCCAAATATAAGGCAATTGGCCTTGCAAAATGTTTAAAAACATAAAAAATTTAACTTTTTTTCCCTGATCTGCAATGTTTAAGCATAGCGCAGCACCGCACAAACGTGTGGCACTTTAAAAAACAAGAAAATAATTAAAAAAAAGTCAAAAATAGGCATTTTCACTAAAAAGCTTATTCTGTCATGCAGGTGAATGGCAGGCTAAAGACAACATAGCTACTGACTAGTGGTTGCTAAGGGGGGGAAGCTCAGTGTGAGAGATGTAACCATGCATTACTAGGTAATCCTATGCAAATGAGGATAAGGATAGTGAATCCCAATTTTTCCCAGCATGTGAGGCATGTCCCAAGTGTGTAAGATTAGGAGTAGGTAAGTAGAAGACTAGAATATAGGTGACATCATGTGGGGGTGTGTCAGACAGGCTGTAAGCTAATTGGAGCACAGTGGCTCGTGTTTGGCCTGAGTTGCTCAGGATTGCAAAGAAACGTGTCTACAGTTGTCCTATTTGAAAACCTCAAACCCAAGGTGCACATTTTTAAAAGATAGGAAACTCCTTTTAAACAAGCACACAGCATGTGCACGCATGTGTGAGCGTGTGCGCATGTTTGTGCTTGTTTGCGCTCGTTTGTGTGGCGCTGCCCCGGGCGGAAACAGAAAGGCAAAAGGAAGGAAAAGAAGTAGTAGGAAGTTAACCAAGGAGAACTAGCAGAGCTGCCAGGTGAAATATATCAGAATCAGCCAATTACACAGGCAGCAGACTAGCCCAGCCCAGCCCAGCACTTTAAACTCTGCAAAGACCATTCCCCCCTGTTTTTTCCTCAAGAACTCTGCAACACTGCAGTATACAAAGAGGGAAAGCTTAAAAAGCTTAAGTCTGACGAAATGTTAGGGGCTGTTCTTGCTATCATAAACCAACATGTGCAAGGTGCTGAGGGTGATGATGTTGTGAAAGCTGCTAAGCAACCCACAATGAGGAGACAGAGAAGAGTGCACAGACCCAGGGTAATCTACCAGGGGCTACATGAGCTGGAGATAGTGGAACACTATAGGGTGGACAGGGACCTCCTACAGCAAATTGTTGAGCTGTGCCAGCCCACGCCTCACACACAGAACCAACAGAGGGGAACCCATCCCAGTGGATACCAAGGTATGGGTTAGCCTAAGAATACTAGCTACAGATACCTTCCAAAGACCAACTGGTGATATGATGAGGATTTCACAGGCATCAGCATCCAAGGGTACTCCACCGGTTCCTGTATGCCATGTCAGCGACCACATATATTTCCACAATTCCCTTGAAGCATTGGCCAGCAATATGCGTCATTTCCACCAAATAGCAGAATACCTTGAGGTAGTGGGTGCAATAGACTGCACACACATACGCATCAAAGCACCACCCGGTGAGTGGGGTAGGGTCTACATCAACCACAAGGGCTTCCCCTCCATCAACTGCCAGTTCGTGTGTGATGCCCAGGGCATAATAATGAATGTGTGTGCTGGATGGCCTGGAAGTTATCACGATTCCCACATTTGGCATCTGACCCAACTGTACCACATATTTGCCAGTGGGGACATTCCCTACAGTCACCTAGTAGGGGATGCTGGATACGCACTGGAGCCATGGCTGATGACACCCATCAGAAATGCACACACACCTGAAGAAGAACTCCATAATGAGGCACACGCACAAACAAGAATCATAATTGAGCATGTGTTTGGGGTGCTCAAGTCACGGTTCTGGTGCCTGGACACATCTGGTGGAGCCTTGAAGTACTCACCAAACTACATGTACCCAAATTGTTATGGTATGTGCCATGCTACACAATATGATCCTGCAGAAACAGCTACAGCAGGAACAGCATGGGGCAGGGCTAAACAGCCCCCCACCATTGCCAAGGCCTGCACAGGCACAGCGTGACTCAGAGGAGAAACAACCTGAGCCTGCCCCAGTAGGCAGAAAGAGGCATGCCCAGTATGCCCTGGCCTTGGCAAAGAGGCAACGCATAGCATACACTGACTCAGTAGGAACCCTGGAAATGACAGCTCTCTCTGACTCGCACATACAGAAAAAGGGATGCCTAACTTGACACTACCTGTTTTCAAACATGTATAGGGAGTGTACTATGTGCATCTGACATAGGCAGCCCTGCAGCACCACAGTAAATACTGGCACAGACACAACTTAAGTCATTCACACTTACCAGTTGGGGGTCACATACCTAACAGTCACAGCCAGCAGGACAGTTGTAGACAAATGCAAACACAAACAAATGCTGTATCATGCCCTCTGAAGAGGCCTATGGGTAACCTCCCCCCAGGCCTATACAGACAGATAACAGCAGGCCAGGCAGTGCGATGTGGGTTGTGTAGGCTATGAAGTCACAAACTAATATGCGTGCAATTGGAAGCTAAGGTCTGTAGCACAGTGGTATGCCTCAAGCCAGTACTATAGGCAACAGTACAGACTGAAATGGAGTACCTGACATAACAGTGCAGGCCTAGCAAATGTGTATAAGTGTCAGGTGTACCCCTCATCTTATGTACACCCACAGTAAAAATCAGGTGTGCCCCCCCCGGGTTGAAATGTACAAATAATAGCTGTCCCCCCTGTATGTAGAAATGTTGATAAGTCTATGCAAATTGACTCATGGAAGCCCTGCAGGCACAGCATGCTTCTTGTCGATGTACAACACAAAGGTGAGCCCTGAAGTAAAAAACAATTTGATTTTTCACACACATATAGTATATATGCCCATAGTGGGCATGCTCACACACACAAACAAATTTAACAAATTTCAGTCAATAACATACTGAAAGGTCATACTGGGCATGCTCACACACAAAAACGAAGCAAATGTCAGTCAACAACATACTGAAAGGTCATACTGGGCATGCTCACAAACAAACAAACAGAGCAAATGTCAGTCAGCAACATACTGAACGGTCATACTGAGCATGCTCACACACTTAGGCCTTGTCTGAGTACAGCAGTGGGACACACATATCTGGCAATTGCAGTTCTTACTCCAGACACATCACTATTCACCAATCCTGCCTTGCGCACGCAGTGATATGAAAACAGACCCATATAATATATTGGACCCCTGTCATAATCAAACTATGTAATACAAGTACTTAAGTTGTTTAAAGAAAGTTAAAATCCAAAGAAAATCAATAAATCTCCGCTCAGTATCATCAAGAAACAATGAGCACTCCTAACATTATCCAAGCCAAGCTCTGCCAAATTTATTGCCAAAGATTCCATAGAGAACCATGAAGCTTTCTTTAGCTATGTCATAAATATCAATGTAAACTCATATATGTTCTGAGTCAGTGCAAAGTGTAAACGAATACATGTACATGACTGACATTGCCAACATCTTGTCAGACAGGTTCATACATATTTACCCCCCTCTCACTGACAAAAGGGCCCATTACCATACCTGGAGATTGTGAAAACCAGAAATCACATATACAATGGTTAAACAGCTCTATCCAAACTTAAAAACATGGCGTCTATGGGATGACATGGTGTCTCTGGCTGTGTCATATGTGAACTCCAAAATAAACAGACCCTGCACCTGAACAGTTTGTTGAGACTCACCCGCTGTACAGGATATGAAACTGTTGAATGGGTTACAGTGACGTTTGACACACTCCACAAGTGTTGGTGCACAACAGACTATGGGAACTATTGTCTTATAAGCCTAATAAGCCTGATGTGCAAGGCCATGGAGTCCATCATTATGGAACTCAAAAACAGAGCTATTGGGAGCCTAAAAACACCCAACCCTACCCATTTTGGTTTTGTCAGGGGCAGATCATGATCCCTAAACCTGCTAGACAGTTTTCAAGGCAGTTACCCAGGACATACATCAATGAAATTAGCTCCACATGGCCTACATAGACCTTGAAAAGCCCTTTACCAACATCCCACGCACATGTCATATCCACAAAATCAACAGCCTGTGCATAAACACATATGTCATCTGATGGATTGCCAGCTGGGGCACAGATAGATCCCACAAGGTAAGAATTGTGGTCTCCCTGTTGGACTGTAAGCTGGTAACAACTGTTGTCCCCCATGGCTCAGTCCTGGAACCCCTCCTGTCTGGTGTATACTTTTCAGAAGTACAGTCAAACACATGAGGGCTATGGTTAGCAAAGATTGTGGATGACTGCAAAAAAGTTGTCATAATTGATGTTTGGGACAACAGAGACATCCTTAAAAAGAGTCTCAGTCAGACAGATGTGGTATCAAAATTATGGCCTTGAGCTACAGTCATACAAATACCACATAGCTGCCAACACCCTAAATATGGAGGTAATAATAAGGGATCTATGGATACATGTGGATAGTCATCTCTACTTTCAGAAACACATTCACAAAGTGGTTAGAAAATCATGCTATGTGTCCCCACAAATTGCCAAAGTCTTTGCATGTAGGTCAAAGGAGGTTCCCTCTACTCATCAATCATCAGACCCATCAGAGAGTACCACGACACACTTGCGATGAATCTAATTAGGCACCTTCAGCAGCTGGAAAGACCACTGAAGTACCTCAACAAGAGGATTACTGGCCTCAAACAGTTGCCCCATGCAACAAGACTGAAGTAACTCAATCTGTATACTCAGTTGCATACTGTCTACTCAGGCAATCTCAGCCCAACATACAGGTCCATGTCCAATGCAGAACTGATGTACATACTCTATCTGAAGTAAACCCAAGCTTACTGTGCCACATGCTCTAGGGATATAATCATCACAACAATAAATAGAACATGTTGGAGGGATACATTATTAACTCACAGATTCCCTTGCTTTGGAACAGGCTCCCAACCTACATTAAGCTGAGTGCCTCATTGACACTCTTCCAGAGGAGCCATGATCAGTGTATGTGAAACTGAACTGTCACACCATGGATCACTACATCTACTACACAGAGGCATATGTAACTAACCCCAGGTGTGGTGATAGCTGCACACTCTGGCCATACTAATATATGCCTTCAGGCAGATAGCCTATTACCTACCTATGTACCTATATATGTAGGGGGAACACAGTATAATAAGCCAAAGATGGGTGGGCAAAGATGTGTGTAAGAGGGTGACCATGACAGGGAGCCATCCAGGACTGTCCCACCCAGCACACATCCCAATGGCACAAAAGACATGAGGTGCACATCTCACCCACTGTACATAATAGCCACCAGTATCTGTAAGCATTACAGTGTATGTGGTGCATGTGCCTGCTGTACAACATGACTGTACAATGAAGTACACATCTACTATCTGTAGACATGTACCTGTTACATAGGTTCATAGGTATGTAGTAGACTTTCTTCACATAGGCATATATTAGCCTAGGCAAGTTGTGCAGCTTTCACCACCCCATTGGTTAGTCTCCTAAGCCCTAGTTGTAATAGTTAGTACCCTAAGCCCCTTTCTAGTGTGGCTGCTGATGTGATCCCTGGCATGAATTGTCTGTTTCCCATCCACTCATCAAGGTTCCTGTTGAAGAGTGTCAGCGAGGGGCTCTGTCTTATGTACATTGAGACTCTGTTCCACAGTAAAACAAGTCTCTGGGATAGTACTCTATCCCACCAGCATGTTGTATTCATTGTTGTGATGAGGTTCATATCCCTGGAGTGTGCAGTGTGACTCAATTTTGTTTTCCTTAGATGGAGCATGTTCAACAGTTATGTGTTGGACATGGCTCTGTATATTAGGCAGAGTTTGCCTCTGAGCAGGCGATAGGCAACAGAGAACAGATTTAGTTTTTCCAGTTGTGTTGCATAACACAACTGTCTGAGGCCAGTAACCCCCTTGGTGAGGTACCTCTGTGGTCTCTCCACTGCTGGATATGCCTAGTCGAGTACATCCAAAATGGTGCATTGTACTTAATGATGGGTCTGATGACTTAAGAGCAGAGGGCAACCACTACCTCTTTTCATCTTGATGCAAACCCTTTGTTGATTAGGTGGGCCACATAGGATTTCCTAACCACTTTGGCAAGATGGTTGTCAAAGGAAAGATGACTATCTACTTGTGTCCCCAGATCCCTTATTACCTTGTCAGTTTTTAGGGGGTAACACCTATGTGGTAGTTTGTGGGTATTTCTCCAAAAGGATTACTATGCATTATTTCGCATTGAGCTTGAGGCCATGATTCTGACACCACACATCTGTCTCATAGAGTCCCTTCTGGAGAATAGTTGTGTTATCCAGGGAATCTATTATGGCACACACTTTACAGTTCCCAGCAAACTTAGTCAACCCCTACCAAACAGGAGGGGCCCCAGGACTGAACCCTGGGGGACACCAGTTGTTAATGGTTTAGAGTCTGACATGTAGCCAGCAACTCTTACTCTGTAGGATCTATCTGTGAGCCAGTTTGCAATCCATCTTGTGAGGTATTGATTTATGCCCAGGTGAGTTCATCTATGATACCTGACTGGGGAACAGTGCGAGGTATAGGTAGGCTGTGTGGGGCTCCTTTCAATCATCTATAGCCCTTTGTCTCATAGAAATTCACCCAGGGGGCATGATTTCCCTTTGACAAAGCAAAACTGGGTGTGCTCAACTGTGTGAAGGTTCACAATGTAGACTCATCAGGCTCATAGAGCAGGAGGCCCCACCACTGGGAAGAACATTGCTGTGCAGCATTCTATGGGTATATATCCTGTAGAGAGAGGTATAGGTATCCTTGATGAATATGGATACATCCCCACCCTATGTGCTATGATCCAGGTTCTGATGCCAGAAGGTATGGAATGAGTAGTATCCTGGTGTTCATAGGTCAGTACTAGGCTAACTGCCCTTGCAAGCCATTTTAAGCCTAGCCAATTATTCCTTGGAAGACTTGAACCCTGCACCTGGAGTTTGTAAGGCAAACACCTTAACCATTAGGCCACCCTCCCAAACCAACAAGTTAGTAGGCATGTGCTCGACAAGACCATTATGAAGCCTTTCCCTGTTTTTCATTTACACCATGGAACTCTTCAGTTAAGTGGCTCACTTTCACAGTAGGAAAATCCAGGAATTCTCTCAGCAGTTCTTTCACAAAGAAAGACCTTTAGCTTAGATATCAACCTCTTAAATTCACTCTCTGGAGCCTTGAACTAGGTTTCTGTTACTGCACAGATATCAATATTCTCCATACTGAGGAGTGCCTCGTGTGTGTGCATTTGGAGGCTGAGACTTCTGGCAATGAGTAACATTTAGCTCACTTTGTGGTTATTTGTGTTGGTTACGGGGGTTGGTTTGTCCTTTGAGCCTTACCTAAAAAAGGTAATATGGGGACAGCAAGAGCATTGGCCAGTATTCAGAAGCATAGGGGTGACAGGTGCAAACCATCTCTAGTGAAGCAACAAGGCTTGTCTATCATGTCATCCCAGGCAGACAGAGACTGAATCCCCTTTGAATGACACCAGAAGCTCAGCCAGTTGTGGAAGTTTATCATCTTTCTGTTATATTGCAGTATCATGTAGGTGAAGGTAAGATGCTACTCAAGGTCAGGGTCACACCAGCCTGGGCTACATGCTCATAGAGCAACTATATATCTCTTGTCATGTTGTCCTGGGAGGTATGTCTCAGATCATTCACACTGACATGTACAAAGACCACATTATATATGTACCTGTTCTGGAGTGATGCAAGTGCTTGTGTTATGTGGCAGATCATAGCACCTGACAGACAACTGACAGTAACCTTCCAGTTGTCCAGCCTAATGAGTGGAACATCTGTGTGCCTGACTATGGAGTCACCTATTACTAGCGTTTTGGGTATGTTGTTTTGCCTCAGGGCCTGTTGTGAGACACACTGCTTTGGTGTATTATGTGTTTTCTGACGTGTGCTTGGAGGTGTGTATTGCTTGCTTGTCTGCTTAGGAGGACACTTTCCCTTTTTCAGATTAATATTTGTATTCTCTGAGTATGGTAATGTTTATTTATGTGTATGTTTTGCTGGTGCTTATATTCTAGGTCTATGTGAGACTGTCGGTGTTGTGCTTGTATGACCCTACTCCTCTTGACTATATTGTCCAGTATTGGGTTGACAGCACTTAGCCACCAGTTTGACCCCGTGTGTGCCAGCATGTGATGCATCAACCCATATATGATATGGTTATGGCCTATGCATACAATACACTCACAATACACCTAGTATGATAAGCCTGCTGAGGTTAGCAAATGTGAAAAACCCCATTTGGCAAACTGTCAGCGAGTAATGTCTATATTGCATCCTGTAACTCCATATTGCTTGCTGAAGTGTAAAAAAAGTACTTAGTTTGGATTAAGAACCCCGCACTTGCCAACTGCGTATGTGTGTCTGTCTCTCCCTG
>NC_056732.1:254380344-254460344 GCF_019279795.1 Protopterus annectens
TTTATAATATTGAAATACCAAAATACTGAATTTTAGTATTTCGAGACTATAAGGTCGAAAGTCCAGTTATGTGAAACTAAATAACCTCCAATGCGGAAATGTCGAATCCATGGTTGTGTCATCGCGTTTGTGATGTGTAGTGCGGTTTGTGGATTTAGCTGAGGATTCAGGTAAGTGGTGTTCTTGCAAGAGTATTGGGTAGGGATTTTAGTGCGTGTGAGTGTGTGTAACAGTGAGTTTCATGTGTTTTTATGTTTAGTGCGACCTTGGAGTTAGTATATATAATTAGGGAAGGTGTGGGGTGAAGGGGTGCTTGCCCCCCTACTTATAGGTAGGGTAGGTGTGTTTGTTTGTTATGTTGTGTTTGTGTGTGTTGTTTTCTTTGTTATAGTGTGATTAGGTAGGTATGTGTGCTTGTTTGTGTGGTGGTGTGTGTATGTGAATGATCGTGATTTTGAATTTTGTGGTTGTGGGCGTAGTTTTTTTGGGCATTCGGCTTTATAGTCTTGAGATATTAAAATTTGGTTATAATGTGAATCCATATATATATATATATATATATATATATATATATATAGATAGATATAGATAGATATATATATAGATATATATATTACATATCTACATATATTTATTTATATATATATATATATATATATATATATATATATATATATATATATATATATATATATAGACTCATTTAGACTCTGAATATATTTAAAAATATGATCAAAGGTTAATTTTTTCTAAAACACATTCTAATCACATTGGGTAGAAAAGTGTACTAGACTACAAAGAATTAATGCTGGTGTGGTTTGGGATGTTAAGGTAGTAGGAATTATAAGGCAAATTAGTCTAATGTACCATTTTACTTTGCTAATCCTCACAGATAAGTTTGAATTACTGCATAAGCAATGATTTGCTTTGTGTGTTATTTTCACTTTTGTGTAGTTTTGTGACAGTGGAGTTAATATATTTAAGTAAAGGGGGTGCAGGACGGCTTGCCCCCTGCAAAAAAAAAAAATTTTAAAACTTTTGATTAGTATTTGCTCTGTATGAAGTTTTACATGAAATGTTATTCTGCTAAATTTTTTAGATGAAAATTTTCCATTTTTTTTGATTAGATAAAAAGTTTCTTAGACATAATGTAATACGCCCATATAATTATTTCTTGGAAGTATAGGATGAAACACAGTATATTGGCACTTAGATGCAAAAAAGGCTTTGTGGTAAGAAATGCTCCTCCAAATAAATTGCAGCCGTAAGATATACATGGTTTATCAACTCCAGTCTAAATTCATTCTGAATGTCATGCCTGGCATTAACATTTCCTTTAAGTCTTTTAAAGTCTGGTATTGCTATCCATCTTAATACTTGTCTAGTTCTTACTTAATGATAATGAGGAAGAACAGACTACAATACTATATCAGTGAAACAGAGCTGCAAGAAAAACAGCCTCTGGCATGGTGTCTCATCATCTGTTTTCTGTTATCAAGACATGTATGTGACTAGCGTTGACATCTGCATGCAAAAAAGAGCCATATGTTAAATCTGTACGTAGTATCATTTAGAAGAAGCAACTTGTTAGAAGTGCAGAGTTTCTGATTATATTTAGTCTTTATTCTTCTGTTATTGCAGCCTGCTGATTGTACCTGTGGTTACTCCAGCTGTAGGTATGTCATCTTATGTCAAAAGAACACCAACAGAATATAAACAACTATTTTAAAAATAGCTTTTATTAAAAAGTAGTAGCTCAAAGTAATTATTCGCATTTCACTGAAGTACAGAACTCAGAACATTATTGTATAGTTTCTGGATTTTATGCATCTTTTTAGTGGTATAAAAAGCTTTATAGATTTATTGCATGAAATGGTCAGCATGACTTGTAGAGACTGCTCCTGGGACTCATTAACAATCGTGTAGACTTTGTGCTAAACGTATACAATTTAAGCATGATAGTGCAATGAGCAGCAACGCTAACTAAATATGCATGCTGCTCATCGCATCTACACATTTGCAAGCACATTTTCATAGCCAGCAATAGTGTTCACGGCCATGGAAGGTGCTTGCAAGCACAAGCACAGAATGCAAGCAAAATGGCTCATCTACAGGCAAACCTAATATGAGCACTCGCTGTAGCCCTGAAAGATGTAAGGGCAAATACAGTGAAGGAATTTTCAAGGAAGGGGGAGTAAAATGGGGGAAATGTATGCAAAGAACATTGGTTGGACTGAAGAAATAATTAATAGGGGAGAGGAAATGAGGAAAGTCTACTCATATACTGCAGCCAAATGTGCTGAAGTGTCGAAGAAATATTTCTAACATAAATCCTGCCATACTGATTTAATGCTAATTAATGTTAATGACAATACATGACTTATGCACATAAATAAAACAGACATACTAACCAAAGATATGACAGGAATATAAAGCTGCAGTGTAATAAAGGGGAGTTAATGTGATATACATGTTAATAAAATACTGAGTTGAGATAACAGTTAGCAAGGACAGAAGATACATTATGGGATGAATGCACTGACTGCAGTTATTGCATATGAGATGTATATACAGGGAATTTATGTGTGCAAGCAGACACCACTGCTGTATTTTCTACCTCATCATGTATACATACAATCTTACAGCTGTCGTGTCATGCACATTTGTTTTGCAACTAAATGTTATTGGCACCCATAGGAAAGGGGGTTATCACCTATAAACATGTAATAGGCAATCAAATGTTGCATAGCCATGCAAATGCTAAATGGTAATATAATAATACTCAACATACATAAGTAAAAAATGAAAACACAGATTGGATGACATCTCATGATTTCAAGTTTTCCTTTGACAATTTGTACATATCTTGGATATCATTATAGTGGGTATGCTCATGATATAACAGCAATTCAATGGCACCAACAAACAAGAAGGTGTTGTTACAGAGGACCAGTTGCAGTTTCTTTTGGTCTAGTAGCATGCCATACAGTAAGAAACATGTAATGGACGCTCACATCTACCATTAGGCCATATAGTGTGATTAAAACAATTGCAGTAATAAGAAATGTCTGCATGATGACATGCAATACATAATATAATTATCTTGAGAATAGGTAATGCCCGTGAGCAATTGATAACATAATAAACATTTGCATCATGCCATTTTTGAACACATGATAGATATCAGAGAGATGCATATGAGTTATGGACACCACAGAAATACTCGTATCAGTTGTGTCATGAAGAACACCCTTGAAGGGCTTACAGAACTTTTCTATCATAACTGGTATGAATGCCGTACCATGCAGGACAGTAACCTGAAAAAGGTGTCCTCTGACTCTGCCATAACTATTGTCTGTTTGTAAGCCACTGCTGTTTGACACAGTTGTCTGACAGATGTTATCAAAATCAAACCCCTGCCTATGATATTAGGCTTTCTATAGTCCTCTGTATTGACTGCATGTACCACAGGAGATAGCAATGGAAGATGGCACAAATAACCAAAATCAATGTGTGCAGTAAGAAAGGAGTTTCAAATATAATTTGAACAATCAGATTAAGTCAGAATGCTTCAAAGGAGCTACACATGTTACTGTCCACACAACAGTGAGCAATACAATATCAATGCTTCTTTGCCAAGAAAGTTGTTTCCATTGTGTAGTGCACACATTGTCCCAGAATTGAACCACAGTCTACAGTGTAAGTACAAGATACAAACCAGTACTCACAGCACATGCCACAGAAGCACTCACAGCATGACATGTTTAAATAACCATTTCACTGCCATGTAATCACAACCTATGAAGATATATCATTGCTCAACATAAAATGGATATAAATAACTAGATACAATGGTGTTTGAGTAACATCAGTATGTTCATATAATATTGCCCTTTTTGGAAATTGAATAGCAAGTGATGTGACTCTACTGACTAATAACATGTGGATGAACCACGAGTGCCACAGTTTAAGTCACTCTACGTACGTTAACTTATTACTTCATATGCATGTGTCATAAACAATCTATTTGAGGTAAAAGGGATGGTGCAGGCCTCTCCCACTGTAAATGTACACATTATAACTGTGGTGGATGCCATTCATGCATTACAGTGTAAGGCCACACAATCCTAGCAGACACTGAATGTAGATGTCGAACTATTGAGTATTTGACTATAGAAAATATATCATATTATAGAGAATGACAGTACCACTAGAATTGCCATTAAAATTGTGAGATATGCCAGTATTTTAAGGCATTACATTATGTTATTGCTGCAAGGAATATGTGTTCCTATAATTGTTGTGCTAAGGAAACAACATACTGAGTGTTGTCGCATTCCCACATGCCAGAGGAGAACACTTAGTATATGTATGTTATGTAAAGAAAATATAATCACGTCATCATTACTCTAAATAAAAGCATCGCTATGTGAGAATTATCATAGCTTTTTGTAAAAGGAATCAAAATCTGTATGTGTACACAGTAGATGTGTTTGTAAACAGTATTAGCGACGTACAGTCATGATAAGACTAACACAATGTAGTCTGAGCATTAATGGCTTGAGTTGACCTTACTACCTAAGATCACAAGCTACAGATTAGTGCCTGAATTGCAAGCTGTGCATGACATGTTGTAGTACAACTGTGACAGTGCATAGCTGAATGGGTGACATCACCACTGTTTATTAGCTGGATGTTTATGCTAAAAGTGGTCAAAGGGCACAATAACACTGTACAGCTGCACATCATATATGTATTTAAAGAGTAGTGTACACAGTATGAGACTGAAAGACACACTCACAGCTGGCCTCAGACATCCTACCTATGTAGTTACACAATGTACAAAGAACACTATCAAAGTTATGCACCACAAGGGAAGTTATTTTCTCTGAGGATGGTAAGATAAGACTGTGTCACTGTAAATGCACGTCATAAGTAGAAGTGTATGTGAAGGTGGTTGTGAGGTAGTCAAGTGGATATGGCAGTGATCACAGTAACACTGCTTAAGCAAGGATGGACTCAAACCACCTACTTATTTAGCTGTACAATCTATACAGAACTTTATTAGCAGCCAGTGCCACAGGAAAATCTTGAGTACAAGTGAAGTCTACAGCATCTAGGAAGGAATTACATCAGTAGTGTACTGCCAAGGAAATGTGTGTATGGATTTATAAATGTTGCTACTGCAAATGTGGGTAAACTGATCCTGAATTAATTTACAGTCTCATACACATAGTCATAGAAGTTAATCATTGCTTTATTCAAACCCCCTCCATCTCTGTTTATACACTCTAGTGAATACTTTAAGAAATGCAAGCACCACAGGTGACTTTGGAATTTTAAAGTGTGAGGGTGCCCTTAAGAAAGAATTATCTCATTGGTGTGTTGAATATATGTGATTTTGAAATATGGGATAAGAGGATGGTGCAGTCATCCAGCAGTTTAAAATGTTTCTCCAGAGTTTACGTTAATTGAACAAAACTGTGTTAGAGAACATGCTCACCTGACTATAACACCCCCCCCCCAAACACACAGAATCAAGAGTGTACTTTTGACAGGATGACCTTATTAGTGTGTTGCAGAGAGGATGTTTCTATTAAAAGCACAATAAGAGAACTGTATGCAAAGTTAAATGTATTCTCCTCATGGGAAGTAGATACAGCACCAAGCATCACCCCCACACCCCCACACATACCCACACACACACACACACACACACACACACACGCACACACACACACACACACACACACACACACACACACACACGCACACACACACACACACACACACGCACACGCACACACACACACACACACACACACACACACACACACACACACACACACACACACACACAAAATTTTGCCAGTTGAACATCAAAACTCCTACCAATCTAGTTATACAATCTACAGAGCATTGTATTAGTTGCAAGTATCACAGAATAAGTGTGAATTCAAGGATGTGAAAAAGCACATTTGTAGTTGCTGTAAGTCCAGGTTTATAACAGATGGTAGTGGGCATCACAGGTTTTGGAACAAATCCATATCTGTGCACACTACAACATAGCACTGGATTGTCCTATGTAATTGCATACTTATGTACTAAGATTTAGATACTGTCCTTCATGTACATTGTGTTACTGTGTGGGACATGTACCTGTTTCACAGTATGAAATGCCAAATAAAGTCACAATTGTAAACCACTGGATTATCAGTCAAACTTTCTTGACATTTCATTCTAGGATAATTGTACACTTGTCATATCAAATACTTGCACAATCTGCATTGAGAAGACAAACAGATAACTCCTTCATAGAATAGTGTTCTACAGAATAGCAGTGATGGATGATGTGTGAATAGGTTAACTTAAATTGTAGCACAGTTGCAAGTGTAACCATTGAAGAGTAGACATAGATTAACTGACAGAACTACTCGAGACAGCATCACTCTGAAATCAAGATAACTTGACAAAAATTAATACAGACATATAAATGTTGTGCAACCTAAACCAATAACTCTTTTCTTTTTTTGTTTATTTTACTATCTGCCAGAAGCACAAAGTTGCCAAGTTGAATTACACTACTAATGTCAAATTATTAGCAGATGCATAATCATATCTTGACGAGTTTAACTGAGAATGGGAATTAGCCGAAATCTACCTTGCTCTGTGCTGACTTTTGTGCAAACAAGCATTATATACCTACAACCATGTGATAACCTGATGGACTACAGACATCACATGTATTGTGATCATGTCTCAGGTGTCATGATTCAGACATTTGTCATGACAGTTACATTTAGTAAATTATTTTATGTATGCTACATGTATATTATGAACACATGAGGGACCAAGCATGTTATGGTGGTGGAAACATTGTTTATGGAAACAGTTTTTAATCACAGAGGTTTATTGGATGAGACAGTATCGGTGGGAAAAGTTGGAAAGTTGGTGATAGGAATACACAATACTGACATAATAACACAGTAGTGCATGCGTCATTTATTTCCATTTTGTGTTCTGTTACTTTTTCATTTATCAGTAAAATTATTCATGCAAGAACTGTACAAGACAGGCTTCACAGTAGGCAGTAGTCACATTAATATAGCAGCACTTAATGATGCCTTAAGGAAAGCTGTAGCCAACATTTACAGTTGCAGGAGTTATACAAAACATTCTAAAACATGTTTTCATTCATCTGGATTTATACAATGACAGCATTCCAGGAAAAATATTTATACCTGTGTATTATCTAAGAACACCATATAAGAACACATGACATCTGATAGTTCACACTTGATAGCAGATTTCAGCAAACAAGAATGTTTGTATTCATCTTCAATATTCTATTGACCACTGTAAATTATACATCCAACTCTTCAGCTTCTTGAAAACTACATTAAACTCTGTAAATATAGCTAAGCACAACAGATTAATGCATCTGAAAGCAAAAAAAAAAAAAAAGAAAGAAATAAAAAAAGATATCACCATAAAATGGGTGCTTCTATTTAGCATGCTACATTTGTTGCCCAGTGGCAGACATTGTGCAAGCAGAGAGCAGAGAGGTAGAAAAATAATAATAAAGAAGGAAGAAGATACACTGGCAGGGTCAGTTGGTGGCAGGGACAATGTAGCTTATGACAGAAGGATGATTGTGGCCCATAACAATATGTAGCCAAAACATGCAATAATGTAGTAAAAACAGAAACACTTAGCTAATGTTGGATTATAACCCTTGAACATAGTGAAAACTCTGGCTACACGTATCATAAATTGATCTACAGCTGTAATCAAAACCATGACACTATGCAAAAACATCAGTCTACAAACTGGGTTATTATCTCAACACACCACATAGGTACTCCTACTTTATTACATCCAGCAGCCTAAGAACCTGTTACTGTTTCACAGTAGTGCCTTTAATCTGCCTTTACTCTGTATTCCCGTAGGGCAGCAGACTTAACCACATTTGTATGAAAGTAACCAGACCACTGTGGATTAAACTGAAATCATCAGCTTTTGCAATAAGAAGTTAAATAGTATTCACTATAACTCAGCATTGTTGCACTATGCCAACCTCTGCAAAAATACCAAGCACATAAAGTAAAGCTTTTCCCATGGGACATTTCTGGCTATGTGTGTTGTGTTTGAATCAATTTTTGACCAGATTAAACATGTGAAAATGGGTGGATAGGACAGTGGTGAAAATGGAGCTGTCAGGCAGAGGATAGGATACAGGGGGACGAATACAGGAATTTCCAGGAGGGTGGTGGGAGAGCATCATAGCTATCCACTTCTTCTCAACATAAATATACAATTGTACACACAATTTCATGACTTTGGAGTATCACCACACCAGTGATGGGTGACAATATCAGAATAATGTATGGCCAATTGGAATGAATCAAGTGTGGCAAAATGACACATAGGCAAAGTGGAGAGCTGTGCATGGGGCCCTTTTTTGTGATAGAGTGGAATGTCATTGAAGGTGCTTAGGGATGATAGGGCCAGGTAGGTAGGGTAGGTTAGGAAGCATGCACAGACGTAAATGACATACAAGACAGACAGGGATGGTGATGGATTGAGATACACCATGACTGGGATAGGTAGATGACATCAGAAGAGCACCCACATCCAGTTTGAGAACAGTGAGAATCTAGTCCTCACCCTCAGAATCATCATCACTGTCTCTTGCAGCAGCAGCTCCCTGAGTAGGTACCGGACATGGCATCATTTTAGCAATTCGATGCAGGACCTATTCAACCTTGCCAATACATGCACAGAGGCCACACTCCATGATATGCTCCACCAGACTTATCAGCACTTACCAGATGACAAAATTGACACCTCCCCTGGTACTGCTCCCTGAGGGTACCACTGCTCCAGATGCCAGGACAGAGTTACCTGCCCAAAGTTCTGGGTGCCTGTGCTGCCATCTGTGGAGTTACAGCAGGCCTAGCCACATGATCAGTCTACCTCTTTGGACTGTTGGTCATTTTGTTTTCAGCAGAAAGGTATGCAAACAGAAAAACATTAATAATTTATAAAAAAAAAAAAACAGAAAAGAGGGACAGAGAGAGAGATAGCATGGGGAAGGGCAATACAGTGAATTAGATCTGTGGCATGCCACATTATTTATTCAATACAATTGTGGGGGTAATGCATCAACAATTATGATAATTTAGTATTGTACATCTCTGACACATCCACATATGATGTTAAGGTAAGAATGTGTCATAAAGCAGAGAAATCTAACTGCTAGGATATAAGAAATACCAACCTTTATTTCCCTATGATGGCTAGGATACATGCATTCAAATGTAATAATTGCAATTATCATATCTGAATTGGTTATGACATATTATTGCTACTTATATTTTAGAAATACTATCCTGTAATAAAACTAATTGCTGCTTCTGGGTATTGAATCCACATACAGTTAAGCTGGTGTTCTCATCGCTTAATGCAAGCAACAAGAATTATTGGGGAAAGCATGCATGTGTGATATCAAGTTTGAGGTATGCTTGCCGAGGATGCTAGTGACTGAGAGGCGGAAAATAATTTTCTGGCTAGAATTTGGGTCTGAGTCAAACTTACTCTGCATTTCACTGAAGTGAGTTAATATCTCTCGGTATACCCCACAGTATGCAGCTATTTCCTCTGCAGCTGTACATTATGAAAATAAAAGAAATATATATGAAAGCATAATGACTGACTGCATTGCTAGCTAGATAATTTATGCCATGTCGTAGACAGGTTATGGGTTAGTATACATACACAACTGAGGGGTGTTTGCAGTCCTAAATTCAGCCTCCCCTTAGCTTATGAGGTCCTGCTTACACTTCCTAAAGTCCATATAGTGGTGATGACATTGTTCCCCAGTGTGTGGAATGCCAGCTGCACTGGAGACAGCTCAGGCTAAGCTATTCTAAACATCAGCCTTATACTGAGACCCAGCATCATCCCCTTGCAGCAATCTATAGCTGTAGCACTTCATGAGGAGTACAACAATTATCCCGGACTCCTCAACATCCCATCTTAGTGCTCTACATTTAGCACTATTCTCCATTGCCAGTCGTGTCTACAAAAGTCAGGCTATGTCAGAATTGGTACCCAGTTCAAATCTTGGGTATAACAGATTGTTCTCCAAGATACACAGCCTTACCAGCTGCATTTGTGCAACTGAAAGCATATGGCTTCTTTGACAGATCCATTGGCACTACTTACATGAAACAGCAATAAAGATGTGAAACATGGCATTGAGCTTTGCCATGTGTGATGCTCAACCTACTGACACAGGTTCCAATTTTCAACAATGGCATAGCTTTTAATCCTTGCAGTTTGGAAAGATAAAGAGGATGAATTGTGACATATTGTGGTGTTGAGGCTTGCACATTGTTAAAATTGTGTTGTACTGGCTGGGAACTGAAATCATGGAATAAAGCAAACAAAAAATTGAATCTTGGCTCATCATTTTACATTCCACCAGGAGAACTATCTCTTAAACATGGTAATTAGAGATATATTAATTTCAGAATGAATAGAGATACACTGCAGAGAAGTCTGTATGTGTGTTCATAGGTTCATAGGTTCATAGGTAGGCACTAGGCTATCGGCCCAAGGGCCTACGTAAGCCTAGCCAACAAGGTTCCCTGGCTTACGCCACCTAAGAAAGTTATTTTCCTGTGCCACTGTCGAGCAGAGACACAGAAGTGATCCCCGGGGTGTATTTCCTATTTCCCATCCACTCATCAAGATTTTTCTTGAAGAGGGCTAATGAAGAACTTTGCTTGACATAGATGGGTAGCCTGTTCCAGAGTATGGGAAGTCTCTGGGATAGGAATATATCCCTCCAGCATGCCCTGTTTATTATGGTGACAAGGTTTAGGTCCCTAGAGCGTGTAGCTCAGAGGGATTGGGATTTCTTTAGGTGTAGCATGTCCAACAGCTCTGGGTTTGACACAGCTTTATATGTTAGGCAGAGATCACCTTGGAGTAGGCGATATGCTACAGAGTAAAGCTGGAGTATTTTTAGACGGTCAGTGTAGGGCATTTGTTTGAGTCCAGTAATCCTCTTTGTGAGGTTTTTTAATTAGGCCCGAGAATGCATTCATATGTATAAGGCAGTATTTCTGTTTGTGAATATATTTCAGATGGATGAAGTTGCATGAGCTGAGTAATATGGGTTGGGTTTGTCTACATACATACTTCACAAGACATAACTGTCCTAAACAAATGTGATGAGTCACGATGATTATAGCAACAGCGCTGTGTCCATCAGGCATATGCAAGCAATTTTTTAATTAAATATCATCAATGTCAAGTTTAAGAAATTGATCAGACATTAGCTTGAGGTTATATGTGAGGCATTAATTATGTATAAATAGAAAAGTTTACTTATGCAAGCATTACTGATACAGTGATTGAAATACGCATGTTTAACATTATCATTTTTCTTTAGTTTTATAGTCCAAATCAAAATTCTGTGATAAAGGGGATTCTGACACACTTTGTAAAAGTATATTTTAGGTGGATTTGAACTATTAAACACCTGTGTTTTTTTATCTAAAGTCATGGCACTTGCACCTTGAGTCACAGATAAAGTTAACTAGCAGGTGCATTCCCTTCAATGAGTACTATCCATAGTGCTGACAGCCATGCAATGCAGCCAGGTCTGTTTATGCTACATAAGGCAGCATAAAATAAAGTTTTCACTTTTCTCATTTGGCAATGAACTGTGTTTGTGTGCTACTGAGTGGAGAGCAAATGCAAAAGACATTAGAGAAAAAAAAACAAATAAAATTTAAAAAAATGCCAGAGAAAATAAGCTGAAAGGAAAACTGAATTCAAGCATAGGGTATACATAGCACTATCCAGAAGAAGAAGTGCATTACAGTGACACAGTCATCCTTCTCACATCTGAACTTCAATTTCTGGAACATATTATCAGGCTGTATGTACTGCCAAATAATGTTAGAGGGGACATGCAACAGTTCCAGTGTTGTTAGCAAGATTGGAAATAGTTGATTTTTCAGATAACAGTAAAATGATATAAAAAAATGTATGTAAATATGTATCCCCCCCCTCCTTATAATTATCACTTCACTTTATTTGAACCCAGCATCAGCTATTTTGTTTCTTTACACTCACTGCACTTACACCTAGCCACAGAAAAAGTTACCTGCCAGATGTGTTTTCTTTACTGAGTACTACCCGGAGTACTGATGGCTACACAACACTGCCAGACATGTTTGCACTACATAAGGCACCCTAAATTAAAATTTTAATTTTTTTCCTTAGGCAGCGAAGCATGTTTGTGCACTGCAGAGTGGAGACCAAATGCAAAAGACATTAGAAATAAGTATATGAGAGGCAATAAAGATGACAGTGAAATTAATTTAATCACTGGGTTTATGGGGCAATGACAAGAGCAAGAAGTGCATTCACTACTGAGAATAGTGGAGTTTTATGCAATAAGACAGTAATACAAAACAAAATGTGTGTAACTATGTATTCATACCACCCTCTGTAAATTTAATAATTAACTGTGTTCAAGTCCTGCATCACCTCTCTTATTTGTTTCAATTCCATTGCGCATTTTGCCACAAGGATGTTTAGCTGAGATGTGAAATTTAGTTGCTTTGCACAGTCCATAGTTCTGATGAAAGTACATCATTGTCAGGTATGTTTGTGCTACATAAGACAGTTTAAACCAAAGATTTCCCTTTTTTCCTTAAGTAGTGAACTGTGCATGTGCACTGCCATGCAGTGTGCAAATGCAGATTAAAAAATAAATAAATGAAAAAATTACATATTGAGAATAAGTGAAATGTGATCTCTCAACAGGATTCAAACAATGCATCATGTGCCTTATTTGTCACAATTCATTTAATTTACACCATGTGTCACAGAGTTGGACATGTGTCAGGTGTATTATCTGCAGTCATTACTATCCAAAGTGCTGAGGACCACACATTGACACCAGGCATATTTGCATTACTGAAGGTGAGCCAAAATAAAATTTTCACTTTTTCCTGAATGTTCATTTCATGCTTCCAAGCAGTGCACACATGCAGAAGGCCATATTTATTAAAAGCAGTCACAAAAGTTGTTTTGGCTAACAATTTGAAGGAGCTTGAAATAAATCACAGTGTATATCTAGCAATTAGCAGAGCTACTGCTGCATTACATTGACACATTCAGTCTTCTCACATCTCCTTGTCACATCACTACTATCATTTATGTTTCACAATATCAGGACTTTAGGTGATGCCAAAGAAATAGAAAAAGGTACAGGGAAAAGTACAACTGCTTTTATTTTTCACACAACACAGGCAATTAATATTGACATTATTTCAAATGACATATTTTCCACTTTAAGTCAATACTGGCCGTACTTAAGTTTCCCACCTCAACACCTTCATACACCAAAATGACTGTCAGTATTTATTATGACGTTCCTTAGTAAAATGATATGTTAACAGTTTACAAAACCTAAATCAATTATACTGATTCTCTAAGTCCAATACATCTACACATTATACCATAGAAAAAGGTGTTTGACAACTTGAATTTCTTCACTCAGTACTGTCTAGAGTGCTGAGGAAAACACAGTGCTAGTCTTAATTGCACTATTGATGGTATTCCAAATTATATTTTTAGTTACCTTGGGAAGTGAACTGCCATTCATTGCAACTGGCCTTTGCCAGTCAATGGAGCACAATGCCAAATGGTGTGCAAATGATCAAGGAAATCAACATTTTGTAATAAGTACTTTACATGTACATTTATGATGTTTAACCAAATTTGTTATCTTGCAACAGGAACCAGTGTGGATTTGAGCAATCAAGCCAGGGTATTAGGAATAAATATGTAGGCACTCTCCAAAGTGAACCACAGCTGACCACACACAATAAAATGTAGAACTAGAATTTAAGCACTTTCATTCTCTTTGCTTATAAAGAACTTCATCAGAATGAACAATACAAAAACAAGTAATACATTTAAATGTAATTAATTGTGATGTTATTGGTTAAAAACAGTTGGATTTTTGGTTTATTTAAATAAATAAATTATTAAATAAAACATCAATTTAAAACAGAATTACAAAAATAATTAAATGCATTTGTACTCCAACAAGTAAAGAGAACGAAAACACTTAAATTCCATTTCTACATGTTATTGTGTGTGGTCCGTGATGATTCCCTTTGGAGAGTGCCTAACTGTTTGTTTCTAAGTGTTTAGTGGTTTATAGTCGAAGAGTATTAAGAACATTTTAGATTATTTCCAATATTTTCCAGACATAGACATACATTAGCAAGGAGAGAAAGTGTTTAGATGTACACAGAATTTTGCATTGTGTGTACATCCCATTGAAAGTGTAACGGAAACAAGTTATGAAAGTTGTCCTTTCTCATTTGCCAGTAAATATCTGGATGATTGAAATATTGCTAACTATTAAGATACCCATATACTCACATAGCAAAGAGTGAAAAGACTGCAGGTCTATTCCTCTCATTCTTTTTGGTACTTCATTCCCTTATCTTAGGTCATAGGTTAATAGGAGATTACTAGGTTAGTGAACCAAGAGCCCTTACAAGCCAAGCCATGTTAATCCCAATTTGCCCTATCTGTTCTTATTAAGTGAATGTATTTTGCAGAGTTAGTCTATGGTCAACACCAACTCCCCTGTCCATGATGGGGTGAATTTGTGGTCTCCCATCCATTTGTCCAGCTTGCACTTGAATAGGGTCAGTCATGTGGATTGCAAATTTGTTCCAGAGTAGCAGTAGTCTCTGGGAGACATATTTGTCTATCAAGCATGTTCTGTTAATATCACAGGCTAGGCTATGATCCCTAGAACAAGTGACTGTTGTGCCATTAGATTTGTGTATGTGAAGCATATCCATCAGGACAGGTTCAGAGACTGCTCTGTTGGCCAGGGACAAAGCTCCTTCCAACAGCCTATATGATACAGAGTACAGTGACAGGACATTTAGTCTATCCATGTATGTCATGGTTTGGAAGCCCTATACTTTCTTAGTGAGGAGCCTCTGTGGTCTCTCCAGCTGCTTAGGTATCTGTTGAGATACATTCAAAAGGGAGCATTGTATTCTATTAGTGGTCTGATGAGGGTCGAGTACAGTGGGGCTATAACATCCTGAGACCTGGATGCAATGCCCTTACTTATGAGGTGTGCAGCATAAAATGCTTTCCTTACCATAGAGGAAACTTGATAGTTGAAGTTCAGATTGCTATCTACCTGTGTTCCTAGGTCTTGCACCACTGGGTTTGAGCTTAATGGGGGTGTTGCCAATACTGTAGTTAGCAAGGACTTCTACTTTGCCAAAGGGAATAATAATGCACTTTTTTGCATTTAGTGTTAGTCCATGGCTTTGGCACCAGTCAGTTATCTGTGTTAGCTCTTCTTGTAGTATATTAATATCATTAATGGACGTAATGATTGCACCCAATTTACAATCATCAGATGAACTTGGTAAGCCAAAAGCCATCTAATTTAGATGTAGATTCCAAACAGTAAAGGACCCAGCACAGAAATGTGTTGTATGCTTCTAGTGACAGGTCTACTAGTAGAGGTGAAGTCACCAATTTTGACAGGATGTGTTCTGTCACTGAGCCAATTGGCTACCCATCTAGTGACATAAGGGTTAATCCCTAACTGAGAGAGTTTTTCAATGATACCTGAGTGGGGATTTTGTCATAAGCCTTGACCAGGTTAAGATAGGAGGTATGCACTTTCTTACCTTCAGTGAGAGCTTTGGTGAATTTCTTGAAGAAGTCCACCAGGTTTAATAAGCATGATCTACCCTTAACAAAGCCAAATTGGGTTGGATCTAGAGTTTGAAGTTTACCTATGCCCTTGTTACAAAGGTCCATGATGATTTATTCCATGGCCTTGCAGAAGAGACTGTTCAGACTTATGGGTCAATAGTTCAGAGGGTCTGTTGATGCCCGCTGTTTATTCAAGGGGATTAATGTTGCTGTTCTCCACTCTCCTGGAACAAAGCCAGTTCTCAGGCTATGGTTAAAGACATCACTAAGTGGGTTTGCTAAGTCCTGTTTTAAATTGCCTAAAAAGCATCCTGGGATGTTATCTGGTCCCTTTGAGGCCATGCGTTTGGCCTTGGCGAGTGCTCATAAGACCTGGGTTAGGTAGGGTATTTTGCCTGGAGTTAATTGGACATGAAGTAGGTTGAAAGAGTCATACTGTTTGACCAGTCTCAAGGTGTACTTAGCTTTACTTGGCTGTACCTGGCTTTGTATTTTGGCAGTCTTGAACCATGTCTCAGTGAGTGCACAGACATCAGCATCTTCCAATGTGAGGAGTGCTTCCAGGGAGAGCAGCTTCATGTTTAAACTTCTAGCATTAAGCAGCAGAACCTTGAGTTTGCTTTGGGTGGATTTCGTTACTTTGGAAATGTTGTTGTTTTGATATTGCCTAAAAAAGGCACTATGGGGAGTCAAGTACGTTTGACAGTATTTGAAAGCCTAGAGGAGACATGTGCAGACCATCTCTGGAAAATCAGTGTGACCTGTTGACCATGTCATCCCAGGCTGACATATACTGGATTCCCCTGGACTGACACCAGAATATAAGCCAATTGTTAAAGTAGATCTTTTTTTTTTTTGCTTATACTGCGGCATCATCTTGGGAAAAGGTAGAATGCTGCATAGGGCTAGGGTCATATCTGCCTGGGACACATAATCTGAGAGTTCAGTCATGTCTCTCTTCATATAGTCCAGAGCAATACATCTCACATTCACCCCAACATGAACAATGACCAAGTCATAACAGTACTTGTTGTTGAGTGACTTGAGTGCATGCATAATCTGAAAGATCCTTGAACTTGACAGGCAGCTGACCATGATCATCTCCTTTTGCAACTGAGAGTAACATCTGTGTGTCTCACTATGGGGTTGCCTATGACCAGAACATTTGATTTAAAGGTCTTTTGACTTGGGGATCATGTGCTGAGATACATTTGTATGTATTATTATAAGTAGTGTTTTCCATTTGCATAATGGTGTGTTCAATTTGCTTACATTTGAGAGGTCTCTGAACTTTTGGTAGACATATAGTGAGTACCGCTATGTATGTGGGTCTATTTGTCATGTCTTTAGTTTGTGTGAGAGGTGTGGAGTGTGCGTTGGCAACCTGTTTGGTATCCAGTTTATTGTTACATAAGAGAAGTGATTCCAAGTTCATAGACTACTTACATCTCTCACATAGGGTATCTGTTTGCTGTATGAGTCAGGGGTTGCCAGTATACATGAGGCAATTACTACATCATTGCCTCAGTATTCCCATGTTAATCAGGCTGGTAGGAGAAATGATGGGAAACTATCTGTCCATTATAGCAGTTTTTTTACTATATGAGCTATTAGAGAAAGGAGTGGGCAAGATTGACCATTTTTTTGCACAAGGACCATCAAGGGTTGTTAAATGGAGGGTTGTAGATGATAGGTGTGGAAACACTGTCCATGTGAACCTAAATTGCCTTTAGTGCAACAGGGAAGTTTGTGAGGGTTCCACTGATAGTTGTCTAGGGAAAAATTGCATTTCACGGCATTTGTGTCTATACAGGGCACCAATATCCCCAGCTGTGTGAAAAGCAGCAGTGAGCAAATGCAAAATACAGGCAAAATTAAATAGTTTTAAGCCAATCTACTAATAGAAAAGTGCACAGTGAACCTTCCTGCAGAAATCCCTAGCTCAGACAAATCTGGGTCCACACTCTTTTGCCACAAAGGTGCAGGGGAGCATTTCTTAATGTAAGATGGCTGGTTTAGTACTTGAATATAATAAAAACAGGCTAGATTCAACAGGCCTAAATCTAGACTATGCTATGTAGGCTGAAAATACAGTTGAAAACAAGTGCAAACAATATACAGTAACAACAGTAAATAAAAAAGCAGAACAAATGCAGTGATCAGATACAATGCAATTTAAAAAGTGTAACAGAAGCACAAAATATACTTATTTTCTTGATGCAGAAATCTTAAGTGTTTCCTCAACTTAAACAGACCAGGCTACCTCCTAGTGAACTAGATGGAAAATCTACTGACCTCATTATGTAAAAACAAATGCTTGTTAGAGTGTAAGAATATACTACTTTATCCAACAGCTAGCTTGAAAATGAATTCAGATAAAGTAAACCAGTAGAACTGAGAGAGAAGCAAAATGCACTTTTTCAATATAAGCACAAGGAAAGGAAAATAATTCAGTATTATCAACAGCAGTATAGAAAGGGAGGAGATTATTAAGCTCAATTTACAGTAGGGGTGGGCAGCTTAAAACCATGAAGCTTAAAAAGCACATCAACAAAGGGCAGGGTGAGTAGAAAACACTAGCAGAGAATCACCAGCAATGCTTTAGTTTATGAAGGCTTGAAATCTTTCAGCAAAAGACAAAGACCCAGAAATTCATTGCGTATTTAAGTATCACTCCATTGACAATTAACCAATGAAAAAAACATATGAAATGTGAAGCCTAGATAATTTAAGTGACTACCTCTCACATAAAACAAAATCACAAGGCCAAGCAGATTTCTTAAAATAGAAAACAAAACTGAGTAGGTAAAACAGAAAGCAACTCTAACAGTCACAGAGAAAAATATAGGTTTACTTTCCTCACCCAACAGGGAATCACCAGCAGTATTTTAGGTTATGCAGGCTTAATTTTTTTTCACCAAAAGACAAATGGTTAGAAATTCACCGTGCATTTAAGTGTCACTTAAGAGACAATGTGAAATGTGCAGCCTAAATACTTTAAGTGACTACCTGTCACATAGAAAAATAAAAACACCAGGCCAAGCAGACATTTTAAAACAGAAAACAAAATGGAGTAGGAAAAACAGAAAGCAGCTCTGTGAGTCACAGACAAAAAGTATAGCTTTACCTCTCTCACCCAGCAGGAAATCACCAGCAGTGCTTTAGTTTATTCAGGCTTAAAATCTCATGTGTCCTAATATAATTGCTTACCTAAGATAAATCTTATCTCTTTTGTACTGCATATGGTACCTGCATCACTGCTTAATGTACTCCTTTGACTATGCACATTTTTTTGTAAAAGGCAGCAACTGTGTTCATTAAAACTGCATTTAAATGTTAGAAATATTGCTCCCCTAACTCAGTCAATGTACTTTCAGACTTTTTGGTAAGTCTCTTCTCCCTGACAACCCTGCAGTTAATGCACATCAAAGCATGCAGAGTATAAAACACTGACTGTTTCTGCAGTCAGACTAATAATAGACACCTGCAAGCAATTAGCAAGTAACCTTTCTCAGTTTATAGCCTGGCAGTGCTAGGGTATGTGCATGAAAGTATGTAGCTCCTTACATCATGTTTACTTACTCTGCACTTCATATACATTGTGGTATTCAGGAATGTTAAAGGTTTAACACTTCATGTGCATACCCATAGTGCTCACAGGACTGACTCTACAGTATATAAAGGTAATAATGTAGCTAATGCACTTGTATTATAGTGGGGAAACTGTTTCAATCCTGAGAGCTCATTACTGCTAAATACACAAAAATATTTGGAGGATTATCTACTTTACACACTGCTTTATGTTGCTGTGTCTTACTTAATGCTTTTTATGTAGCATTCAGGATGAGTTGCATTTCTTACTTAATGCTTTTTATGTAAAATTCAGGATGAATTGCAATGTCCAATACAAACCATTTGTTCATCCTTCTGTTATTTCTTGCCCTTTTCTGTTGGCATGACCCCATGTATAGCAGTTGTCTGCATTACAAAAGGTTTGCTGCAAAATGCTAGCTGACCTATATTTTGTAAGTTTTATTTTACTGGGATTTGAATAGTTATTGCAGATGAGTATACTGTCACTTCACAGCAAGATCAGCTATTTTTACATGTGTTAGCCAAATAAATATGCTAACTTTGTGATATCTACCTGACTACCACAGCACTAGAGATAGCACTATAATAGTTTTCTACATTTTTGCTTCTACATTGTGAATTATTATTGCTAATGCTGTGATGTATTACACAGCTATACAACCTGTTCTCTACATTACTGAAGATATATATATATATATATATATATATATATATATATATATATATATATATGGATTCCATACACTTGGTCGAATTTCATTTAGTCGAAAATGATTCCAGGCATTGCACTTCACTGAAAGCTCACTTGGTCCAAGTTCATTTGGTCGAAAATGGAATATAGCCACTGCCCCACTGCAGTGCAACCCTGGAGTGACAATATTAAATAAGGGGGTGTGGGGGGCATAACCCCCACATAATTTTAAGGTATTCACTGTTATAAGAAGGTATATCCATTAAAAATGCATTGATATATATTTAGTAAAAACTATTAGCATAATGTGGGGAGCTACGCCCCCCACACCCCCCAATGTGGGAGGGCTGTGCCCCCCACCCATTATTTAATATTCTCACTCCAGGGTTGCACTGCAGTGGGGCAGGGGCCCTATTCCATGTTCAACCAAATGAACTTCGACCAAGTGAGTTTTCAGTTCGACCAAGTGTATGGAATCCATATATATATATATATATATATATATATATATATATATATATATATATATATATTGTTATTTTATTAATAATTTATTAATTTATTTGGGGGGGTTGTTCTAACTTATTTGTAGTTAAAGGGCCATTAACTTTTAAATTATGTGCATGATGGATGAATACATTTAAATACATAATTAAGTTCACAGCCATTCTATTCGTGTGTTATATATTTAATTTTCTATCTGTTTTCTATTTCATGTCATACAGGGACATGGCACCCAGGAAGAAATCCATACACCACAAGCCACAATTCAGTGATATGGAAAATTAGGTCACTATCCACTATTTACATTGCCATGGAGCTCTTATCTTAGAGAGAGGTAGAGATGACCAATCTGACTGAGAAAAGATGTGGCAGCAGGTGGTCTATGAAATCATTGCTAATACAGGGCATGGGAGAAGTAAATCCTGGATACAAAACAAGGCGGGTGATAAGATAACCTCTTGCCACTGTAGGACAGCTGCAGCTGACTGGGAACAGGTGGTACAGGAGGTGATCCTGCTACAAACCACCACTAACTGAAACACAGAAGTTCCTGTCCCTTGTCAGAGATCCAGTTGGCTTGGCAGATGCTTAACACAGAGTCCTTGACTTTGGTGCTCATGTGGATTACAGACCCAGAGTGTCTCAAGCAAAACTTCCAGTATGCAAAATACAAATGTCTTTATATGCATATATACAGTCAGTCCAGTCACAGAGCCATTATTTCCTTAAGAACACATTCAATAGTGGATTATATCCTTACATTTGTAATATGCCGTCTAACTTGCACCAGTCAAGATCACCACAATGACTAATCAACGTAAAAAGGACATTTAAACCCTGGCAAATTAAAGGCATCTAATTTTAGTTGCCATTAATGGCATATGTCAAACTGAAAGGACACATGGAAAACCTTAGTTTTTACCTCATCAATTTACCGTAAGATACTTACATCAACTCATTTCTGCACTACACACTATTTGTCCTTTTATAATTTGAAGAAAAAAAATTTGTGCATCCTACATATTGCCATTGATGTCTTGATCTCTACAAAGGTCTAGTCCTGTTTATCCTGTTTATGGTGTCGAGCAATCTAGAACTTACACTTTGTATTAGACTAAACTGAAAAGAACTAGCTCAAAGAAATTATAGAATCATTGATAATGACTTAGTATTTTATCACTACTAATTCATTTAGGAGAGGCAACTTGGTACAAAACCAAAAACTTAGGTTCAAAACCAAAACTTAAAGGTATTACACAAAAGGTTACTTCAAAAGTCTTACATAGAACAAGATCTGTTAATTAAAGTGTTAGAACAAGTGGACTGTACTTTATGTCAGTGTAGTGACTAGCAATAAATTCTTGATCAATCCATAGAATAACCTGTGAAATACTTCAAATCCACAATACCATTAGCTCACACCATATGTAATTATATGATGTTGTCTGTTATGTATGTCTTATGTCGTGTATGTCGGAGCGAAATTCAGAAGCATAAAATATAGGCAATATTAGAAGCATAAAATAAAAAAAACGCGGAGCATAAAACATAAAACTGAAAAGATATAATTTGTTTTACAATTTTTTTTTGGACACAATTTTGTGGGGAAAAGATTGTAAACAAAGGACAGTCAGTCAGGGACCTATTAGAGATTTTATTAGAGATTTTAGAATTACAATGGCAACTAAAAAATTTGCCAGGTTTTTGCCAGGTTTTAATGAAGCGGCTGTGCAGCTAAAAATATAGGTCCTTACTTTTGATTGGTCATTTGTGGTTTTGTGACTGGTGCAAGTTAGACTGTTTATTTAAAAAAAAGAAAAGAAATAGTATATAAAATATAATATATATACTACTATATAACACATATGGTGGTATTGGTACTGCATGCACTTATTGTAATTAAGTTTTATAGTAGGCATATTACAAATGTAAGGATATAATCCAATATTGAATGTTCTTTAAGGAAATAATGTTTTGATTTGATGAAGTGGATGTATATTTTTATTTTCAGCTGTATTGAATGAGGTTGCTACAGTATAACAGGGTTGTTTGCCTTTTTACTGTGTTTTTTAGCCTCTGAAGAAGCATGGTTTTTTTAGATAGCGAAACGTTTTTTTAATTGTATCACAATAAAATCGCGTTAAGGCTCTGTGGCTGGACTGACTGTAGAGCATTCTTTCCGTTTTATATGCATATATCTTATATCTCTGATATATCTAGAATTAGCAATAAGTGTGAGACAGACAGCACAGTAATAGAGAGACTGAGGATGTGATTGGGGAGATTCCACTGGTCAGTACATTTTTCTATGAGAACATTCTCAGTCTGCACTTGTAAAGGGGATCCCAGTTCCTTGTTTCGCTTGCAATGTGATACTGATGAACCTTCTTTCCTTCCCCTTTCTTACATATAGGGACATCTGGATTGCAAGCTGCCAGACCACCTTCACATGCTAAGTACATATATGGCTATTGTTATTACTGTACATAAGGTAGATTCAGTTCTAATCAAGAGTAAAATTTGTGTTGCTTTTGCATCTACTACAGTTTAACATACCTTTTGTACAAAAAAAGGTTTTGATGAATGTTATTCTCCAATTCTATGGTTGTTGTGTTTATTGCTTCTTATCATAGGTGATCCTGAGAGTGGCACTGTAGAACACCTCCCAGCTTATGTCACAATATTGGTAGCCTCTGATGATGATAGTGATGAAGAGGCACACTCTGGAATTGCAGAAGCTCAGTCTGACACTGAGGTTGTGAAACCCACATCCCCTGCCCATATTTTGGACACAGACAATATGCCTACCCATGACATGAGGACTGCTAATATAGGACAGGATGAGGGTGACACAGGTGAGCAGGTTAGTGAGGTTAATCTGGCTGCAGAACTGGTTGTTTTCCCTGTAGCCATCAAAAGGGCAAGATACAACACAGACGGGTTGGTAGAGGTGCTCATAGGAGGCTTGCTATTCACCCTTTTTCTGATGTTTTGTGATCAGATGCCACCGACATATGTGAAGGGCCATTGTGGAGGCACAGGCACATTCCACCAGGGCCTTGGAAAAGATAATGTGAGTACTAAACATTGTGCATTCTGACATGTATGACTACCTGCACTGTGTAGACAACTCCTTGGACAGGATGACTGACACACTTGATTGGGCAGTGTCTATGATGGAACATTTGCTGAGGAAGGATGGACATCCATGTGGCCAGAGAGATGCTACATCTTCTGGTATTAGCAGATGTGGCCATGCAAGATCTTACTTCTGTAGTGACACTATCTCACTGATCCATCAGTAACTGCAATCTCCACACCAAGATGTGGTAAGCCCTGGGGTCATGGTCCTGGATGTAGTTGTGAGGACAGCTCATATGGCAGACTTCACTAACATTCAGCTAGCACCCTGATTTGTAGCTAGAGCCATTGAAGTAGCAGTGCAACTCCTGGCAGAGGTAGTTCTCATGGTTGGGGCAATGACACTGAACTAACTACTCTACTATGCATAGCTCACACCTGTCCGAGATGCCAGGATGTTGTGTTAGCACAGTGCTTGCTTGTGTTCATACAGGCACACACACATTGTAAAAAAAAAAATCACTTCCCTTTACCATCTCTTATACATGCCAGCTATCTAAACAGTATGTCGAGGGCTATACATCTGTTGTTACTGGCCCTGGATACTGTATAATCTTACAGATGCATGTGTTTCTTACTCGCACAAACCCACTTCTATGGTGCCAGCCTTGCCTTCCGACCACCCCATGTGTAAATGATGATGACTGTGCCCGACCTTTTGCACATGTTTTTGTGACTTAGGGTCATATCAAAAAATGTTTTTGATTTGTTCTTGTTCCTACTCATTTCTAAATGATATTTCAGTCAGTATCGTAAGTAAAGCATTGGAATCAGTAGGCACTTCAGTCTTGCTTTTTGATATAGTTTTGCAAATGACAGTATACTTGACTTGTTCTGTGTTTGATAGCCAGTGGTCAACTGAAATGCTTGCTGCACACTATTGGTAAGAATACATACCTGCACGTTGCAAACATCAGACATAGAGATATTACTGACATTATGTACACTCAGACAAATGCTTAATTTATAAGATAATTTCCATAGCAGAGTACTCTGTTATGTAACCTTCTTATTTTTGTTACAGGTTCCACATTTAACTTATCATGATTGCAGGTAATAACTGTGTCCTTGGGGTTTGTCCCCATCTGATGCTATCAGAACACAGCCATTACATGGTTAAGTAAAGTGGTGGAGTTTGACAAGCAACAGTTTTCCTATATATATGTGTTGGATCCTAGGTTTTGACCTATGTAGTGATTGTGTGTGCTATACTTTGCCTCTTATCCAGAGCCAGGGCATACCATGCATGTATCTGTCTGCCAGCACCATCTGCAGCTGGTGGTTTGCTCTTGGACTCCTCATCTATACCTGCTGCTGCTATCCCTGCTTGTGGTCCTTGAAAATGAGAACTTGCCCCTTGCTGTCCTTGTTGAAGCTGTATCCTGTGAATTATATGGTGTATCATGGAATAGACTGTAATTATTTTGGCAGAGATGCCTGGGGCATTCTGTAGTATACCTTCAAATATATCTAGACACCAGAACTTTGACTAAATACATGTTCTGTGCTATACCTAGTTTGAGCATGGGCTTCAATGCATCCTTGCTCATTAGGGTTATGTGCGTTTCTCAAACGTATCATGATCCAGAGCTCCACAGCATAACCTGCATTCCCCAATAGATGCCCTTGTGGAATGTCAGCCCTAGCAAACCTAGTGTATTTGTGAGTCATGGAAACTGCCTGGGTTACCTGCACAGACATTGTAGATGATCTCTTGGGCATTACAGATAACCTAACAGTTTTTAGAGTTGTAACCATTGATGTACTGCCTTTCCTGTTCACCTAGTGGAGATTTTATTTTTATTTTGTGCAATCTATGGCCCAACTCTTTACAGAAGTCTGCTACTGCATAGATTTCCTGCATGGTTCTTGCTTTTTCCTGTGGGGTGCTTTGGAAACAGATATGATCCCTTGCATGTTGTAGCATTGCATTAAAAAACTGACATAATATTCTAGAAGCTGATGCCTGTGACACCCGTAATATATCCCCTATGGGTTTCATCTCTGGAAGGTACCATTAACTGGTCTACATAATACTACAGATACCTTTGTTTCCATTGGGATAGGTTCTCCACAATTTCCCTTGGGGCTTGAGTAGAAGCATAGCCAGTTGAAGCTGTGTCCTGGCCAGTACTATGGACTAGCACCCCACCCTCAGCTCTTCAAGTGAATAGCAAAAAAAAAAAAAAAGGCACTTCATTATAATAAGCCGATCTCTACATTGTAAGTGATCATCTTATTACATTTAGATCTTCTGCCCCACACCGCCCACCCACAGCCCCTCTACTGAAGAGCAAAAAAACAAAAATAAAGGCATTCCTTCCACTGGCATGCCAACCAGCTGTCCAGATGCATGACGTGCATCCCCTCCACCCCTCCCTCCTACCTCAGCTATTTATTGTCACACTTCTGTGTTTCTGTACCCTGCCCATTTTATCATTTTATTAAAAATATTAATTTATTATTTTAAACTGTAGCAAATTGTTTGCTTGCTGCAGTTTACACCCTAGAGCCATCGAGCACTATGGTACTCATGTTTTAGTCTAAAAAGTCTTTTTTAAACTGTTGCAAACTGCATGTTTTAGTCTAAAAAGTCTTTTTTAAACTGTTGCAAACTGCTTGCTACAAATGTAGCAAACAGTTCTTACAGTTTACACCCTGCCTGCATGGAGCTCTATAGCGATCAGGTTTTAATTGAAAGAGAAAATAAATGTTTTTTTTTTTTACTTTTATAGGTCCATAGGTTCATAGGTAGGTACTAGGCTACTGGCTGTAAGGCCTATATAAGCCTAGCCAAAAAGGTACCCTGGCTTTTGCCACCCAAAAAAATTATTTTCCTGTGCTCCTGTCAAGCATAACCACAGAGGCGATCCCTGGGGTGAATTTCCTATTTCCCATCCAATCATCAAGATTTTTCTTGAAGAGTGCTAATGAGGAGCTATGTTTGATATAGATAGGTAGTCTGTTCCTGAGTATGGGAAGTCTCTTGGACAGGAATCTATCCCTCCAGCATGTTCTGCTTATTGTAGTGACAAGGTTTAGGTCCCTAGAGCATGTAGCTCAGAGGGATTGGGATTTCTTTAAGTGGGGCATGTCCAACAGCTCTGGGTTTGACATAGCTTTGTATGTTAGGAAGAGATTGTCTCTGAGTAGGTGATATGCAATGGAGGAAAGCTGGAGTTTTTTGAGACGGTCTGTGTAGGGCAGCTGTTTGAGGCCAGCAATCCTCTTTGTGAGGTATTTCTGTGGCCTTTCCAGTTGTTGTAGATGTCTTGTGAGGTACATACCAAAAGGGGCATTGTACTCTATAATGGGTCTAGTGAGTGAGGAGTAGAGGGGAACAATGACCTCTTTTTTCCTGGATGAGAAACCGTTTGTGATGCGGTGTGCCATGTAGAAGGATTTCCTGACTACTGTGGCAATGTGATTATCAAAGGAGAGACTCCTGTCTACCTGGGTCCCAAGGTCTCTTATCACACATTCGGTGTTAGGTAGACTACCACATATGTGGTAGCTCATGGGTACTGAGTTTTTACCAAAGGGGATGACAATGCACCTTTTGTCATTGAGCTTGAGGCCATGGCTTTGACACCAGGCATCTGTCTCCCTGAGGCCCTTTTGTAGGATGTCCACATCGTTAGGAGTTTCAATTATGGCTCCTAGTTTGCAGTCATCTGCGAACTTTGTTAGCCAAAGACTTTCTGTGTTAGCCTGTACTCTGGAAAAGTAGATACCATACAGGAGAGGACCCAATTATCACTAGTCTGAAGTTGGATTTGGAGTCTGCTACTTTCACAGTGTGGGTTCTGTCAGTGAACCAGTTGGCAACCCATCTTGTGACATAGGGATTTATACCTAGTTTAGTGAGTTTATCTATAATTCCAGAGTGGGAGATGGTGTCAAAAGCCTTGGCAAGATCTTGATAGGCTGTGTGAACCACTTTACCCTCGTCTACTGCTTTGGTGACTGCTTCAAAGAAGTCCAGCAGGTTTAGGAGACATGATCTGCCTTTTACAAACCTGAACTGGGTGGGGTCCAGAGTTTGGAGATTACCAAATGTCTTTTTGTATAAGATCCATGATGATACATTCCATGGCCTTGCAGACCAGGCTCATTAGGCTAATAGGGCGGTAGTTCCCAGGGTCTGTGGTGGCTCCCCCTTTGTGGAGTGGGATAACCATTGCTGTGTGCCATTCAGTGGGCACAAAGCCTGAGGTGAGGCTATGATTGAACATGGTGCTTAGGTGGGGTGCCAGTTCATTCTGCAGTTCATGTAGAACGCAGCATGGGATGTCGTCAGGTCCCATGGATGGTGTGTTCTTAGCTTTGGAGAGTGTGTTTTGTACCTGTGCAGCTGTGATTACAGGAACTTTGCATTCTTTCAGTATAGAGATGGACCTTTAGGGGGTGAGAAAGGGGTAAAGTTAGCATTGAACCTATCTGCCAGGATGTTGGCAATATTAGTTGGTTCTGTATATTTAGTAAGAGCACAATCTCTGCAAGTACGGCAACTGCAAGCTTTCAAGGAAACATATTCCAAAAACCAAATGATGAAACCAGCAGACTGTGGCAAAAAAACAATATGTAATATATGTTGCTTAGAAGTACATATTGAAATATAGGAAAACAGACCAATTTCGGCTTAGTAAATCACATATCACTAATGAAGGCTAAGTGATTTACCAAGCCGAAACTGATCTGTTTCCTATATTTCAGTACGTGCTTCTAAACAACATATATTAAATATTAAAGTAAAACACAGTTGCAAGACTGAGTGAAGACAAGTAGTCACGTAGAGCTTAAAAAAACAGAATACTTTATTATAGATAAATAACAAGATAAGCGCTTTCACTGTGCAGCTTCATCAGATCTTACAGTCATACTCAGATTCTACATCTTATATATATATACAATTACTTATTAATCAATCAACTGAGTTAATTGATATGATTACTTAAAGAAGCAGACAGGCATTGTAAAACCTAACTAAATAAATCTATTAAATGATAAATATGAATAAAATCATTTAAAACAGTATTATATATAAATATTATGAATTAATACAAATATATATATATATATATATATATATATATATATATATATATATAAAATATATATAAAATATATATATACATCCATGCCTATATGAAACAGAATTGTATACGTAGTATCAAACATATGAAGTCTCATGTATATTGTGTAGAAAAATGATAGGCATAGTTTTTATTCAAACTAAAGGGGTGGCGAAAGCCACATAACTATGGGCTAGGCTTGTAAATGCCCTTGGGCAGATAGTCTAGTATGAACCTATGAACCTATGAACCTATGAATATATTCGTAGGATTTTGATGAATAACCAAGTTATTCACAGCCATGCACAAAATAAATGTTAATATCAATAAGTGGAATATTCTTCTCTAAAGAAATGTGTGAAGTAAACCAACACAACAGTTTAAGATATGTTTTCTGTATGTGGATTGGAACCCACAGCATGCCAAAATGTAGGCAGGCTGGCTGGTTTCCTTACAAGCCAAGCTAACAGGCAGAACACTTTTTTTTTAAATAAACAGGTACTGCTTTACTAACCCTGCAGTTAAAGAGATGATATTAGCAGAGTGTTACAGATTATGAGTATATCTGTAAGAATTTGATGATTAACTTAGGTAGTCATAACCATGCATGAAGTAAACATTTATATCGATAAGTGGAATACGGTTCTCTACATAACTGCTATGCGTGAAGTAAACCAGGATAACAATTTCAGATATGTTCCCCCTGTGTGGATTGGAACCCAGAGCACACCAAAATGTAGGCTTGCTGGCTGGTTTCCTTGGAGGCCAAGCTAACAGGCAGCAGGTATTCCTTCTTAACAAACAGGTACTGCTGGTATTTATTTAAATTCCTGTGGGGAATGGATGAATACAGAAACTTCAAACACTTATTGGATATTTTATTGTAAAGAAATAAAAACTATCAACACATAAGTGTAAGCATAGGTTCATAGGTTCATAGGCTGGTACTAGGCTATCGGCCCTAGGGCCTATACAAGCCTAGCCATAACAATTCCCTGGCTATTTCTTCCCACAATATTTACTTCCCTGGACCCCTGTCTAGCAGGATGACTGACATGATCCCGGGGTGAATTTCCTATCTCCCATCCAGTCATCGGGGTTCCTTTTGGGGAGGGCCGGGGAGGTGCTCTGCTTGACATGTATGGGCAGTCTATTCCAGAGTCTGGGGAGTCCCTGGGTCAGGAACCTATCCCTCCAGTCAGACAGGCATTCCTTTTGGCTTAAAAAAACATGATTGTATTAAGTATTTTTACTTTGTTAGGAGGAATGAAATAAGAAGTTACGTATGAATTTTTATTCGGACATATAATGCTGCTGTAGGCAATACTGTGGTACAATGACAGACAACTACAAAATGTGCAGTCATCAGCTGCCTAAGCACTGTAGGCATCAATGATGCATGAGGACAGTGGATGTGTGAAATTATGTCGTTATATGTTGTAAAACACATGTTCATCTACAAAGATCATAATTATGTATGTTATAAACATTATTAATGAAATTAAAAGCATAGGAATCAAACCCACACTTGCAAAGATGGCAGTTTCCACACTCACTTAATTATTCCCATGAGCTAATTGTCACAACAGCTACTTAATGGTTATAAAAAACATCTATCTCAGATATGGGACACTGATATATCTCTAAATTCTATAGGAATGCCCAGGTATACGTAGGATAGTCACACTTACTGTAAGGAGTCACAGGCTGTCTCCACACCTCAGGAACCTTCCAATGAAGCTCCTCCCTATCACTCCTATACAGATCATCATAGAGGTGGTGAACCTGCACTCCAGAGTGGTAGATCTCTATACATCTTCGTTACTCCCTCACTATCTGGTTCCAGATGTCTATGATCATGAAGTTCCTTGTCCTGGCTCTCTTCCATTGCTCCAGTCCAGCATTCATGGTCAGCATCTGGGTGGTCTCCTCATTGATCCAGTTGGGCACATGGAGATGTCTCAATATCCTCGAAGTAGCCATCTTGATCATCCAATGGAAAATGTCTGATAAATGCAAAATCAAAAAAATGCTCACTGAGGTCTTAGTCAGTTCACTGGTAGCAATGGTCTGATCTGTGAATGCATCAAAATCAATATCTGAAAGTGGAACTGATGTCATGTAAGCAGATCATTGGAAGATAACTGACACATGCCATACATGGTACCATTTATTGATACCTATTGGGTATTTACGCAGTACACCTGGGTGTTAAGCCACATGTAGCCAATTTACATGGAGGTGCGCAAATGGAATTCCAAAATCTAAAATTATAATGAACTTCAATAATTATGTATGATGCAAATAGTACGTAAAGATGGGTGTACATTAGGTGCACTCACTGTCAGTGGTTCGCAGTGAAAGGTACATTGAAAAGTTGTAGCATTTCTGTTTAGGTAAATATTATATCTGCTAAAGTTACTCATTCTCAGAGGTACCTGTTTAATTTTTTTTGTAAATATGTGCTTTAACAGAATTTTTTTAAGTTACTTGATTGCTTTTTGAGTGACCTTTATGCATGCAAGTGTTGCTATTTTCATTAATTGATTTCATTGCCATATGCAGTTGTATAGGCAGATTTACATTACAAATGTGGACAGTACATATAGAAAAATGTATGGATCATCCATACTTGTTACTGGTAATTCTCTGTACTTTGTAGTGTAACTACCAAACCTATGGATTTCGACACTATCCGTATGTACTATGTTCTTTTGATTTTACGGATATTTCTTCATTGATATTTCTTAACCAAAGTGTTAATAATATGTTTGGTTGCTGTTATGGATATGTCTTCATTGATATTTTTAAGTAAACCTCACCACAACAATAAATAGGATGTGCTGGAGGGATAGATTCCTGTCCCAGAGACTTCCCATGCTCTGGAACAAGATTCCAATCTACATTAGGCAGAGCTCCTCACTAACCCTCTTCAAGAGAAACCTTGACGAGTGGATGGGAAACAGAAAGTTTACCCCAGGGATCACTTCAATGGCTCTGCTGGTCAGAGGCACAGGGAACTAATCTAAGGGGGCGGCGAAAGCCAACACATTCTGGCTAGGCTTATAAATGCATTCGGGCAGATAGCCTAGTACCTACCTATGAACCTATGAACCTATGTAGGTGTATGTGCATTGTAATAAATATGTATATGTATATTAATATAATGTCTTATAAAGTAATAACCTCAATGCATATATAATAACCAATTCTGGAACATGACAGCATGATAATAGTGTATAGACAATTGTCTTCAGAGAGCTAGAATGTCTATCTCTTAGGGGCTATTTAATGTTTCTACGCTGTCTCAATTTTGGTTTGATAGAGGCCCTATCATTGGGACCAAGCCCTCTATCTGATCTTAATAAAATTATCCATTCTGTCTCCTTGCTCTCTGTATATATCTTGATGTCACCCCCTCTGGAATTTGGAGTAATAACTTCAAGTACCCTAAATAAAAATCTATGTTTATCATCATTTAATGTTGCATGCTTAGCAAGAGCATTATGTAATGAACCTTTCCTCATGTGATATACATGTTCCCTAATCCTGTCCCTAAAAGGTCGATTCGTCTTTCTAACATAGAAAGAGGAACATAATTGGCAGACAGCTAGGTATATCACATGTGGAGTCATACAATTAGCATCTGCTGTTATATTATAAACTTTCTGTTGATCAGGGTGAAAGAATTCTACCTACTATCTATATAAGAACAGAAGTTACAGCGACCACGTCTTGTGCATCCACTCTGCATAGATTTCCTATGAAATTTAGGATAGCATAGCATTCTTTTTAAGTTATATTTATTCTTAAAAAGGAACTTCGGTGTTTCTCCTACTATCTGTTTAATGTCTTCATCTACCTGTAATATACCCCAGTGTTTGTCTATAATCTGCTTAATCTCTATATAGTTAGAGGAAAAATAGGTAGAGAATTTGGTGAAAGATTCACTTTTATTCCCTTTCTCACTATAGCTAGTGTTGCTAGGTCCAAAATATGGCGTGGCTGAAGTTAAGCATAGGCTGTGTACTTTGTCTATCTTAGGATGTAGCTCTTCAGCTTTATATCCTCTCATTAGTAATCTATGCTTCAAATCATTTATCTCAGTGTGAAATCCCTCATCCATAGAATTCAGTCTCAAGGCTCTAATAGCTTGCCCTTTCACAATATTTCTGAAGACAAAAGGAGGGTGCATACTAGATCGTAAAAGCAATGAATTAACATGACATGTCTTATGATGAACTCCTGTGTTGATTAAATTATCATGTAGCCTCTCTATGTATAAGCCTAGGAAGTCAATTCTGTCCTCTGAGAACTGCATGGTAAACTTAAGACATGGTATTAGGTTATTCATAATTAAATGTGTGGATTCAAGTTGATGTGATGTCCCTTTCCAAAGAATAAAAACATCATCCACAAAACGTCTATAAAATATCACATGTTTCTTAAAAAAATTTTGTGTAAATAGTGTATGTTCTTCCCAATATGCAAGGAACATATTGGCGTAGCTATTGGCACAAGATGTGCCCATAGCCACGCCATCTCTCTGTCTATAGATATTGTCCTTAAACATAAAAACATTGTTTTCTAAGACTAATTCCAGGAAGTGAACTATTAGGTCAATAAGTACATTGGTATAGTCACTATGATTTTTCAAATATTGTAATATATAATTCAAACCCAGTTCATTGGGAATTACTGTAAATAGTGATTGTATATCAAACGTGACGAATAAATAGTCTTTGGTGATTGTTTTTTGTTGAATATAATCATAAAACTCTATAAGGAATTGTTTAGAGTCCTTAAGTACTACTCTATTTTTGTTTAGTACAGCCCTCAGATGTTTTTCTACAAATATTGATAAATGTTCTCTAACCCAACCCCGACCTGAAACTATCGGTCTCATGGGTGGGTTCCTATTGTCTTTGTGTATCTTTGGCTGTCCTTGAATAACTGGAATAGTAGGTGTTAAAATAGTAAGGTAATCATATAATTCCTTATCTATCAATTTACTTTTAAAGATATCCTGTAACGTATCCTTCACATACCTAATAGTTTCTTTAACATCGCCATTGGTTATTGATTCATAGAATTTGTCATGCATAAATTCTGTCATTGCTCCGATATAATCTTGCATATTCATAACGACAATGCTGCCTCCTTTGTCAGCTGGTCTAATAATTATTGCAGGGTCTTCTTGTAATTTCATCAAACTTACTCTTTCTTTATAGGTTAAATTGTCTCTCCTATTACATCTTTTCTTCACTACTCTATCTGCATAGTATATATAAAACTCATCCTCAGTTAACTTTAAATATGCCTCAATGAGGGGATGATGCGTTGGCACAAAATCACTTAGTTTCTTAAATGTAAATGCTTCAGTTCTAGGTGTATTACTTGTTTGGGTTTTATATAGTAATTTTAACATAACATTTCTGCAGAATATTTTTAAATCAGTAATTGTATCTGTTAGTTTACTATGACTTCTTGGAATAAAATTGAGACCCTTGTTCAACAACTGAATATCTTCATTAGTTAATGTCTTGCTTGATAAATTATGCACTAGCGCTTGTGTGACCACATTTTCTTCAAAGTTTGGTGGGATAAATTGTCCCCTGAAAACTTCCTCTTCTGCCTCCCTCGACTCATAGACCTCGACCTCTGAGGGCCTTTGTCCATGCGTATCGGTAGAGGAAAAAACAATTCAGCATTTGGTTTATTGCTTAATTTGTCTAGGGTCTTAACCTTTGGTCTCACCACAGCCTCAGAATCCCCATTGATTTGGGGTTTCTTATCTTTAACTATATGAACATTGGGATATAAGTTACTGTCTAAATTCATACTAGGGTGCATAATATGTATGACATCCACTGAATCTTTACAGTGAAGTGTATCAGTTGCATCAATTATTGCATTCTCTATACAAATATCATCATTTAATTCTGTATTATCTCCATCAGTAAATGTCCTCTGAACATTCAAAGTTAACATACTATTATCCCAACATTATTATTCGAAACATTTGAAGCACACATATTATTCTTTACTTCATTACTATTATTGCCACATGAAGTAACATTCTGTGTATTTTTATTTACATATTCTGAACTATTTGTGGCGTTGTCATTGTTCACCATGACATTCTGTTCATTTTGTCCATGCCCTGGTCTAGGCCATGTAAAGATGCGGCTTAATCTAAAGTCATTAATGTCTCTTTTAGCTTTATTTCTTTTTTGTTGTAATAGTTTCTTTCAAAAGCTAACACACAGTCCAGTAGATTTTCCAGTAATGGTTGTACCAAATCATCAGAAAAGTCTCTATATAACATTTGTTGCTTAGCGTTAATGCTCTCTATCAACTTACTTTCTTCTGGTACAAAAAAGTCTATTAATAGTTTCAGATAGTTCTGACTCACCTCTATGTTCAGTCTCTGCCATTTCGCTAGCAGTTCAGGGTAGTCCTTGCCCTGACGAGGCATCGTAAAAACACAAAGACCTCTTGGAATGATGTTCTGGTCAAGGCAGAACTGAAAGTGTACTCTCTGTGTTTGGAAGCGTTTCCGCTTCATAAAATCTTTTTCGATCCCCTCTAATAGTGCATGCAGCCTTTCCGAATCAACTGCAGCTACATTCAGCTTTTTTTTGGTTGATGTATGTTTTTAAAAAAGTGTTAGATGAGTTTTTATATTGTCTGAAGAAGGGTTTTTATCCCGAAAGCGCTAACCTTGGATATCTGAATTTTAATAAAGAATTATGTTTCGTAGCAGTGTCCTGCCTCACTTATTTTATTTACTAAACTTTGAAGAAAATGTGGTCACACAAGCGCTAGTGCATAATTTATCAAGCAAGATACTAACTAATGAAGATATTCAGTTGTTGAACAAGGGTCTCAATTTTATTCCAAGAAGTCATAGTAAACTAACAGATACAATTACTGATTTAAAAATATTCTGCAGAAATGTTATGTTAAAATTACTATATAAAACCCAAACAAGTAATATACCTACAACTGAAGCATTTACATTTAAGAAAATAAGTGATTTTGTGCCAACGCATCATCCCCTCATTGAGGCATATTTAAAGTTAACTGAGGATGAGTTTTATATATACTATGCAGATAGAGTAGTGAAGAAAAGATGTAATAGGAGAGACAATTTAACCTATAAAGAAAGAGTAAGTTTGACGAAATTACAAGAAGACCCTGCAATAATTATTAGACCAGCTGACAAAGGAGGCAGCATTGTCGTTATGAATATGCAAGATTATATCGGAGCAATGACAGAATTGATGCATGACAAATTCTATGAATCAATAACCAATGGCGATGTTAAAGAAACTATTAGGTATGTGAAGGATACGTTACAGGATATCTTTAAAAGTAAATTGATAGATAAGGAATTATATGATTACCTTACTATTTTAACACCTACTATTCCAGTTATTCAAGGACAGCCAAAGATACACAAAGACAATAGGAACCCACCCATGAGACTGATAGTTTCAGGTCGGGGTTGGGTTAGAGAACATTTATCAATATTTGTAGAAAAACATCTGAGGGCTGTACTAAACAAAAATAGAGTAGTACTTAAGGACTCTAAACAATTCCTTATAGAGTTTTATGATTGTATTCAACAAAAAACAATCATCAAAGACTATTTATTCGACACATTTGATATTCAATCACTATTTACAGTAATTCCCAATGAATTGGGTTTGAATTATATATTACAATATTTGAAAAATCATAGTGACTATACCAATGTACTTATTGACCTAATAGTTCACTTCCTGGAATTAGTCTTAGAAAACAATGTTTTTATGTTTAAGGACAATATCTATAGACAGAGAGATGGCGTGGCTATGGGCACGTATTGTGCCAATAGCTACGCCAATATGTTCCTTGCATATTGGGAAGAACATACACTATTTACACAAAATTTTTTTAAGAAACGTGATATTTTATAGACGTTTTGTGGATGATGTTTTTATTCTTTGGAAAGGGACATCACATCAACTTGAATCCACACATTTAATTATGAATAACCTAATACCATGTCTTAAGTTTACCATGCAGTTCTTAGAGGACAGAATTGACTTCCTAGGCTTATACATAGAGAGGCTACATGATAATTTAATCAACACAGGAGTTCATCGTAAGACATGTCATGTTAATTCATTGCTTTTAAGATCTAGTATGCACCCTCCTTTTGTCTTCAGAAATATTGTGAAAGGGCAAGCTATTAGAGCCTTGAGACTGAATTCTATGGATGAGGGCTTTCACACTGAGATGAATGATTTGAAGCATAGATTACTAACGAGAGGATATAAAGCTGAAGAGCTGCATCCTAAGATAGACGAAGTACACAGCCTGCGCTTAACTTCAGCCATGCCATATTTTGGACCTAGCAACACTAGCTATAGTGAGAAAGGGAATAAAAGTGAATCATTCACCAAATTCTCTATCTATTTTTCCTCTGACTATATAGAGATTAAGCAGATTATAGACAAACACTGGGGTATATTACAGGTAGATGAAGACATTAAACAGATAGTAGGAGAAACACCGAAGTTCCTTTTTAAGAATAAATATAACTTAAAAAGAATGCTATGCTATCCTAAATTTGATAGGAAATCTATGCAGAGTGGATGCACAAGACGTTGTGGTCGCTGTAACTTCTGTTCTTATATAGATAGTAGGATAGAATTCTTTCACCCTGATCAACAGAAAGTTTATAATATAACAGCAGATGCTAATTGTATGACTCCACATGTGATATACCTAGCTGTCTGCCAATTATGTTCCTCTTTCTATGTTGGAAAGACGAATCGACCTTTTAGGGACAGGATTAGGGAACATGTATATCACATGAGGAAAGGTTCATTACATAATGCTCTTGCTAAGCATGTAGCATTAAATGATGATAAACAGATTTTTATTTAGGGTACTTGAAGTTATTACTCCAAATTCCAGAGGGGGTGACATCAAGATATATACAGAGAGCAAGGAGACAGAATGGATAATTTTATTAAGATCAGACAGAGGGCTTGGTCTCAATGATAGGGCCTCTATCAAACCAAAATTGAGACAGCGTAGAAACATTAAATAGCCCCTAAGAGATAGACATTCTATCTCTCTGAAGACAATTGCATATACACTATTATCATGCTGTCATGTTCCAGAATTGGTTATTATATATGCATTGGGGTTATTACTTTATAAGACATTATATTAATATACATATACATATTTATTACAATGCACATACACCTACACAATATACATGAGACTTCATATGTTTGATACTACGTATATAATTCTGTTTCATATAGGCATGGATGTATATATATATTTTATATATATTTTTTATATATATATATTTTTGTATTAATTCATAATATTTATATATAATACTGTTTTAAATGATTTTATTCATATTTGTCATTTAATAGATTTATTTAGTTAGGTTTTACGATGCCTGTCTGCTTCTTTAAGTAATCATATCAATTAACTCAGTTGATTGATTAATAAGTAATTGTATATATGTAAGATGTAGAATCTGAGTATGACTGTAAGATCTGATGAAGCTGCACAGCGAAAGCGCTTATCTTGTTATTTATCTATAATAAAGTACTCTGTTTTTTTAAGCTCTACGTGACTACTTGTCTTCGCTCAGTCTTGCAACTGTGTTTTAATTTAATCCTGATTTTAGACTGCTTGTACGAGCGTTTGCCAGTATAGCAGCAACCCTCGCTATCTACCTTACACGTTATATATTAAATATTGTTTGAATCCTACACAAATGCACTTTATAAGCATCTGCTGTATATTTAGTGCCATTGTGCTGTAACTCATAGCAGATCTGAGTGTTGCCATTGAGATTCTTGACATAGCTATAGAATGCTTTGTGGTGGTCTTTAGAATCAGTGGCAATTTTGTTTTCGCAACTGGCTTTGGAGGATTTTATGAGGGATCTCAGCTTCTTACTGAGGCTGACCAGGGAATCATGGGATTTTACTCTTTTTTGCAAAAGTTTCTTTCTTCTGTTGTAGAGTTTGTTTATGGCAGGGGACTACCAGATCGGTTTCCTTTTTTTGGAGGATAGCATCTTGGTTCTGTTAGGGATAGCATGATCCATGCACTCATGTAGGTGCTTATAAAGTGCATTTGTGTAGGATTCAGTAGTCGTTCCTCTATTGTCCATCTGCATGGGTGTCATGAAGTTTCCCACTTCTCTCTTAAGAAGCATGAAGTTAACTTTGGAACTTTGGAGAATTTTTTTACGGTGGTTTCTCTAATGTGGAAAACTGCTTGCAATAATGTAGCAAACAGCTGCAGAAGTTTAGACTGCACAAGGAGCACTCCAGCATTCTGGTTTGACTGCAAATGCAATACTGACTTTTAAAAGCTGGTATTGCATTAAAGAGAGATCATGATTGTCTCATTGCACCTCCACCACTTTGCAGCTGAGGCACTTACCCCTCTTGCCCCGCCCTAGCTATGCTACTGACCTGAGGTGGGTGTAGCAGAGATTGCATATTTTCTCCAGTGTTTCCCTGTCCATCCTGTATTGCTCATCAATTTCTGTGTCATGTGGTCCATGTTAGTCTAATGGGGTCTAAAAACCCTTCTTTTTCTTCTTGCCCAAGATCTGGCAGCAGCGGCAGCAACTTGATTTAAAGCCTGCTGCACATAATAACAGCAGCAGCAACTCCTAACTTTTTTTTTTGTAAGCATAATTGTGTCTGTATTTCTAAGAGTTTTGGTGTTCAGGGCAAATGGCTACACCGAGTGTACATGGTTGCTTTATAGCTTTCTGAACAACTCCAATATGTTGGCTTGGTTAATTAGAGTATGCCTCAGATCTTTATGCTGTCATTAGCATATTAAATAGCTTGTTATCATGTAGATCTTAATGAATCTGGCCTTGTGTTTTGTGTGTGTGTGTGTGTGTGTGTGTGTGTGTGTGTGTGTGTGTGTGTGTGTGTGTGTGTGTGTGTGTGTGTGCGTGCACGCGTGTGTGTGTGTGTGTGTGTGTGTGTGTGTGTGAGTCTATGTGTGGGTGTGGGTGTGAGTACATGAGCCTGTATGCACATGCATGTGTGTGTATATGTGCATGCACCTGGAAGTAAATTGGTGTCTATATCCATGTGTATCCATGCACATGAATGTACCTTAGGGAGTGTAGTGATATATATATATATATATATATATATATATATAATTTAATTTTTTCATTTAACACAATAATGTGCAATACAAAAGAAGCAGCCACCTTTACCCAGCTAATACAGTAATGCATTTGTGAAATTATTACAATGGTCTTCATTAAATTCATTGTCATACCAAGACTGTAACCATATGTTCTAATTTCAGTTTAATAAGCTGCTGCACTACATAACTGGACAGTTCATTGTTAACATGATATAACTATTTATACCCACATGAATACCATTTCATGCTTACTGGATATTTACTGTCATAACTCATCAACATTATAATCTTGCCGATTACATTAATAGAAATGGCTAAGATGATTAAACTTCAGATAAATGGACTATGTGCTGTGCAATAATAAATAATATTAGCTTAATTAACTGCTGTATGAAGTGGTACTGTTTAGAGTCTAGGCCGCATAATAACCTGAAATAAAATAGCCTAAGTACATATGTAAATAGCAATTTTCAGTAAAAAAAAAATAGTGCGCATTGCTTTTAGACGTGAGTGCAAATACTTGCTGATTCTTAACAAGGACATTGCTGGCAACTTAATTTATAGATTCAAGTTTTATTTAACTAAAATAAAACACATGCACATACAAGTTATACCTTAAGCCATATAAACCAACTACTAGCCAAATTTAAACACTGTGCAACTTAACGTGATTTAATGTGAAATTACTGAAGATATTTTACTTGAGCTAATGTTTATCTTTTGTCACTTAAATGTATATTGCAGTGGTAAATTCTGGTGTATTGTAAAATGTTAAAAATAAACACAAAGCAACTCTAACTTACAATGAAAGCATGACTTCTTGTATCAAAGTTCGTGTAATCAGTTTATTAACACTATTAGTTACAGAATAATGGAGAAGAAATGTGTCTTTTATGTTGTAATGCATTTATTCCCAGTGCTGAATACTCATTTTTATATATTAGCCCAGATTCATTAACACTAACAAAACAGCACGCTATTTGGTGTTCATTAAATGGCTCTACATGACGTGTGGAATCTCCAAACAAAGGAAATAGCAGAATATGCTAATGAAAACATAAACAGCTGAAGTACATGTTAATTAACCAAACCAATATGGTGGAGCTATTCAGGAAGCTGTAAATCAATCATTCACACTCAGTGTCGGCCTTTGTCTTGTACAGCAAAACTCTTTGGAATACAATATAATTACAATCAGAAAAAAAAAAAAAACGTTAGGGGTTGCTGCTGCTATTATTATGTTTCATGAGCAACAGACTTTAAATCAGAGTGCTGTTGCTACTGATGCCCGACATTGGACAAGAAGACGGGTGTTTAGACCCATTTTGACTTATCATGGACTCCTTGACACATAAATTACTGAGAGATACAGGGTGGACAAGGAAAGACTGGTGAAAATATGCAACCTCTGCCATGCGAACCTTAGCCCAAGAGTAATTGTGGAGAACCCATCCCAGTGGAAATAAAGGTATGTGCAGCATTATGTATACTAGCTACTGGTACTTTTGGGATATCTGAAGGGTGTCACAGACATCAGCCTCTAAAATATTACATCACATTTTAAATGCAATGCTGCTACATGGAATGGATCACATCCCTGAAGTGTTGGGGACCACAGATTGCACACACATAGAAATAAAAGCCCCACCTGGTGTACAGGGCAGGAGGTACATCAATAGAAAAGTTTCTGCTCTATAAAGTCTCAGGTTGCCAGTAATGCCCAAAGGATCATCTACAATGTCTGTGCTTGTAACCTGTAAACCAAAAAGACGAGCGAACACCAATGAAGAGCTGACGGTTGTTGAATAAAAGATTTTATTAGCGCTTTCGGTGGGGTCAGTGCCTCACCTTCTTCAGACAAAAGTTCAACTAATTAACAAACATTTTATGCACAATTTAATCCAATTAAGCAATTAGATTAGTCCCTAAATCTAAGCTTAAAAAAAAACAACGTTTAATAAGTCCACGAAGATGTGTATGTGTGCAAAAAAAATCAATAGAGTACCGCTCACAAGTAAAACAAGAATTATAACAATAAATGTTTCTATGCAAAACTCTAAGATACATTAAAAACATTTAAAATTATTAGTACACCATAGACATCCTATGAAGTTCAAATAACACTTTCCAAAGCATTAAATTTCCATAATTATTTGAGATGAAAAAAGGAAATTTAAGACTATCAAACCATCTACTAAATAGTAAATAAACTGTACAAAAATGGATATTTAAAATAAAAAATAAATGCTAGTGTTAAAATTATACTAATACTAGCCCTCATTTATTATATATTGTTTCTATACTATTATGAGGTAGCTATTTAAAAACAAATTATTTCAAACTAACTAATCATATCAGATCGCATATTCCCTTATTAAAAGCTAAGTTTCATTACTTAAAATAATGATAATAAAATATTAGACCATTCACAAAAAATGGTAATGCTACACTCATGTACACATTGCAAGATAGCTGTACGGTTGTTCTACGTACTCCTATGCCAATATAAAGTGCATTTTGAGAAACAATATTTTAATGTTAACTAGTCCTGTTAAATAAAGTATTACCTTAGTTAAGTCAAAAGATTATCTCATTAACATAATTTATTGTATATAATAATTCATGAATATTTATTGTACAAATATATATGTATATATATATATTATATATATATATGTATATATATATATTATATATATATATATATATAATATTAATAATAAGTATATATATATATATATATATATATATATATATATAATGTAAACACTGAACTACCTTAAAGCTCCTAATCATTGTAACAAGAAAGATGGATGACTAGCATTAACCTCTTATTAAGATACACATAGGACAGAACACTCAATGGTGACTATCCTAAACTCGGGTATGTTAAATTTAAATATTTATAATTGAAATATGAAACTAAGTATTTACCTTCTTAAAGCCAATAATTTCAAAATGCTCTTAATGGACACATGTTCATTGAGACCTGGGAAAATATGTGCCATAGTTCTTATTTGCCACATTATTTCATCTATTTCTAAAAGTAATTGCCAAGGTCCTCCTCTGGCATCAACTTGTCTTTGTTGTAATATGGTAAATTTAAACTTTTGGTTGGGATACTCTTTAGTGTGCCTAGCTAATGCATTTGTTGAATCACTTTTATTAATAGTATATTGATATTCATATATGTGCTGCTTTATTTTTCTCTCGGTTTTGCCAATATAAAATGCAGTGCATTGGTCACAGCAAGCTGAATAAACAACACTCTTAGTTTCACAATTAAATCTACCATTGACATAGTAGGTCCTCTCCCTTATGGTAACTTTATTATCTGTACATATGTGTCTACATTGCTGAGATGACCCACGTTTAAACATACCCTGTGCCCTATTCCAGTTAGGTTTCTTCCTTCTTTCAAGTAAGGCTTTTAAGTTATCCCCTTTTCTATATGTTATTTTGGGCTTTCCACCTAATATTTACCACATAATATTTTCAATAACCTGCTGTCTTCCAGAATGACCGACCAATTTTTGTTCAACATTTCCCTTATACTGGAGTATATGTGCTTGTAACCTATGCAGTTTCCATGACTCACATATATGGCACACTTGTGAGCTGTACACCAAGTTTGGTAGGGGAGACATTCCTCAAGGGGATCTAGTTGGGGATCCAGGTTATGCACTGGAGCCCTATCTCATGACCCCTATGAGAAACACCAGCAAATCCACTGAACAATGCTACAACAAGGCCCACACTCAAACTAGGAATATCACAGAATGTGTGCTTGGTTTGCTTAAATCAAGGTTCAGCATCTGGATATATCAGGAGGTACACTGCAATATGACCCAGCACCAGTGACAAAATACTTACCAACTGTACCATGTTACACAATATAGTTCTCAGGAAACAGCTTTCACAAGGACAGCAAGGGGGAAGAGGCACAGTGTCAAGAGCTAAAGGCAGGGCCAGCAACAGCAGAAGACACAGATGATGAGTCTGTGGGAGAACCACCAGCTGCAGATAGTGCTTGTATATAGAGGCATGCAGAGAATGCCCTGACTCTGGCTTAGAGACAAAGAGAGCACACATACTCAGAACTTGGCTCAAAGCCTAACATCGCACTCACATACAAATGGGAAAAATTTACACCTTTTGAACATCACAACTTTACTTAACCATGTACTGACTGTGTTCTGATAGCATTAGACAGGGACATCCTCCAAGGATGCAATATGTACCTGCAGTAATGACAAGGTAAGTGTGGAACCTAGAAAGAAAAAAAAACTATATAACTGATTACTCTCGTATGGAAATATGCCCATAAGCAGAGCATTTGTCTGAGGTGTACAGTTAAGTCAATAATATCTCCACTGTTAGATTTTTTCAATATACAGCTTTGCATAAGAAACAATAGTGTGCATAAAGCATTTCAGTTGATCACCATCTATAAAACATGGAACAAGTCAATTATACCCCCCATTTGCACAACTATACAAGGAAGCAAGACTGAAGTACCTAATGCTTCCACTGCTGTAATAACAATACTAACTAAAATGCAATACAGAACACCAATTATAGAAGAAATCATTCACAAATGAGTAGGAACAAGAAATCAGCAACTTTTCTTCTGCACTACATATTGATAAGCAAACATTAACAATCCACTGTGTGCATCAGACGTATATGCAATCCTAAGTCACAAAGACATGCGCAAAGGGCAGGGCGCAGTCATCAGCATTTGTACAGGGTGGGGGTAGGAGGAGTAGGAGGGTAAGGCTGGCACTAAAGAAGAGAGTGTACACAATTAAGAAATGTGTATCTGTCAGAATATACAGTGTTCAGGGCCAGTAACAACAGCTGTATAACAGTACTGTTTAGATAGTTTTCATGTGCGTGATGTGGTGTGGGCAAGTTATTATTTTTTTAAAGTGTGTATCTGCCTACGTAAACACAATAAATCATTGTGCTAGCACTACATCATGTCATTTCAGGTAGGTGTGAGCCATGTATGGTAGAGTAGTCAGTTCAGTATTATTGCCCCAACCAAAAGAAACACCTCTGGCAGGAGTTGCTACTTCCATGGCCCTGGCTAGAAGTTGGGGTGCTACCTGAATGTGAGGAATATTTTCTGGATGAACTCTCATCATGACTACATCTAGGACCATAATTCCCATGGCCTACTACATCTGGGTGAGGACACCATAATCACTGATGAAGCAGTGGATGTAGTGTAAGCATAGGCGTGGGATCTTACATGGCCACATCTGCTAACACCAGAAAATGTAGTGGCTCTCAGGCCACATGGATGCCCACCCTCTGGCATCAAACATTCCATTACAGTCAATGTCCGAGTCAGTGTTTCGTACATCCTATCCAAGGATTTGTCAACATGGTTCAGAGAGTCACTCAGGTCAGAATGCATAACTTTTAGTAGTTGCACTATCTCTTCTGAGGAACTGGTAGAACTTGCCTATGCCTCCACTATGCCATTCCACATACCTCTGGTGGCACCTAATGACACTCCAGCATCAGGAGCAGGGTGGATAGCTGGCCTCTTTTGAGCATCTCTTCCAACTGTCCTGTATGACAGCATGCCCTCATGTTGGCTAAAGGGAGAAGCAACCAGATATGCAACAGGAGTAACCACACTACCATGATCCTCAGTGTCCCCCTCAACTTGTCCTGTATCAGAGGTATCCATGTTGTGGATATGCAAAGGCATACTGACTGTGTCCAAAATATGGGTAGGGGATATGGGAGACACAACCTCAGTGTCAGACTGATGGTTTGCAGCCCCAGACTGTGCCTCTTCATTGATGCCATCATCATCAGAGACTAGCTCTGATATCAGCTGTTAGGAGTTCAACAATGCCACTCTCAGATCACCTATGATAACTAGCAATAAACACAACAAACAGAAACCTGGAGAATTCAATTTCTCACATATTTTCCTTATAAAAAAGATATGCTAAAATCTAACAGATGCTAAAGCAACACAAAATTTAATCTCGTATAGACCTGAATCTACCTTATACCAATAGCTAAATTTGTGCTTACTATGTACAGGTTGGCTAGCAGTCAGCAATCCAGATGTGCCTGCATGTGATGAAGGGAAAGGAAAGAAGCTAGATAAGTATCACAGTGTAAATGAAACAAGAAACATAAAACAATCTCCTTCAGAACTACAGAATAAAAATGTTCTCATACAAAAATGTAGTGAACAGTTGGATTCCCCCTCCCAAAACTTTTTTTCTAGTTCTGCATGATTGTGCCATCTGACTCACTGTTATTACTGTCTCTCTCTCTCTGTCTCTCTGTCTCTCATATATATATATATATATATATATATATATATATATATATGTATGTATGTATGTATGTACAAGGCATCTAAGATATATACATATAAAAATATAAAAATTACACTTGCATTTTGCATGCCTGAAAGGTCTGCTTGTGACACTCTGAGTCTGTCATCCACATCTGCACCAACATTGAGGATTCTATGTGAACCCTCTGCTGAGCTATCTGGACCTTTGAAAGTGGACAGGAACTCTTCTGCTTCAGTTGGTGATGGTTTGGTAGCAGGACCACCCACCGTTCTTGGGCAATTGCAGCTGCCCTGTGTCAGGCAGAGGTTATCATATCACTTGCCAATGTCATATGTGGGAGTAAGTTCTCCTATACTCTCCAAGAGCATTAATGCCCTCAACCACCTGCTGCTATATACTGACTCAGGCAGACTGGACACCTCTATCTCTTCCTAACAGAAAAGGTCAATGGTTCATAGGCTGGTATTAGGCTATCAGCCCTAGGGCCTGTACAAGCCTAGCCATAACAATTCCCTGGCTATTTCTTCCCACAGTATTTACTTCCTTGGACCCCTGTCTAGCAGAGCGACTGACATGATCCACATGGTGAATTTCCTATCTCCCATCCAATCGTCAAGGTTCATTTTGAAGATGGCCAAAGAGACGACCTGCTTGACATGTATGGGCAGTCTATTCCAGAGTCTGGGGAGTCTCTGGGTAAGGAACCTATCCCTCCATAGGGTCATAGGTTAAACTCCTAGCTCACTGGCAGTACGACAATGGTAGGACTCGAACCTGCAATCTTCTGATCCGAAGTCAGACCCCTTATCCATTAGGCCACATAGCTAACTGGTGACATAAGGTCTATATAATTACTTCATTTTCTGCATCAGTGTATGGTGCCTTGCAGGGCACAGATTTCTTCTTGGGAGCCTTAGCCCTGTGTGAGATGAAACAGAACATAGACACACATAATTAATCATATAATGCAAACACAGGATTGCAGTGAACTCGGTTATGTGCAAATGCATGCATCCCATCATGCACACAACAATTTAAAAGTTAATGGTCCCTATGCCTACACAATAGTTAGGATAAACCCAGAAAAAAAATCCAAATCAAATATCAACAACAATCTGTAACAGTTCTGTAATGCAGATAGCACAGATTTAATTGGATAATGCATTGCAACAATAACAATAACAATCAAAATGTAGCATCAGATATGCAAGACAAAACTATTATAAGTGCCTTTTCCACTTCTGTGGAGGGCAGTCAGGTAGAAATCCACAAACCAAATACATTTTTCTTTATGCTAGCACTGTGCAAACATCAGTTAAATACAACTGAAAAAATATAGGTTATGTAGCACTCTGTAATATACTTTTTGAAATGCAGACATTGCTTTGCCTAAAGAAAGGGATAAAGAAAACACAATTAAGATAAAAAAATTCAACAGTTACTGTAATTCATCTTTTATGTTTAACTAAAAGCATTTTGTAAGAAATAGCAACATACTTTGACAATAAAAGAGTATAGAAAATTAATACGTTTCCAAGAGTTGTGTTTATTTATCAGCATCCAGCTCTTTTGATCCAAACAGTTTCTCCAGTATGATACAAGGGCGTTAGGTACATAATTACCTTTATAAAGTGCAGAGTCAGACCTGTGAGCACTGTGAGTATGCAAATGAGGTGGAAAGTCATTAGCAACCCTGATTACCATAATATGCATGAAAATGTAAGGAATGTAAACATGGTACAATGACCTACACGGTTGCATGCATACATCCTAGCAGTGCAAGAGCAAGCACTGAGAAGTGCTCCCTGCTAATTGCTTGTGGGTGTCTATGATTACTCTGATTGCAGGAACAAACAGGGTTTCATAGTCTCCCTTCTTTGATGTACATCTGCTGATGGTGTGTCAAGGAGAAGAAACTTAACAAAAAGTCAGAAAGTGCATTGACTGATTCAGGGAACAACATTCATAACATTTAAATGCTGGTTTTATTGACCACAGTTACTGGCCCTTAGTAAAAAATGCTGTTCATATTCAGGGGAGTATTTTAAGCACTGATACAGATGACATATGCAATGAAGCATTGATAAATTGCTGTTAAGAAAGCATAGATAAGGGAATAAAGCATCATAAAGAAAGACAGAAATATATTTGCAGTGTTTGCAGTCTTTGCTTAATATTGTCTGAGTACATGGGTATCCTAACTGTTGGTAATATCACAATCATCCACACATTTTCTGTGAAATGAGAGAGGACAACTTTCATTACTTGTTTCTGTTGCACTTTCAATGTGACTTGGTAAAATGTCACATTGTCAGTACATCTAAAGACTTTTTCTCCTTGCTAATATATGTCTTGGTCTGTAGCACCTATGGGAATTACTTTTAAATGATTGTTCTTACTACCCTTGTTTGATGCTTCAAATTCATACAGGTTCCTTTTGTAAGATAAAGGTTCAAATCCATACAGGCTCCTGTTCTAAGATAACAAAGTTCTTAAATGTCTGAATTTTACATTTAGGGATGGATTCAGTATAGCCTACATAGTGTGCTAAGACCATGTGTGCATCATGGCACAACATGCACACAATAAAGTGCCATTTTGTATTCAGTAAGCAGTGTTATATGCTGTGTAGAGCCATGCAAACATGGTAAACATTGTGCTATGCTAATTACAGCATAAGCAGATGAACTGCATGCTAATCAACCAATTCAAGATGGAGGAACTATTCAACAAGCTACAAAGCAATCATGTAAACTCGGTGTATGTTTTTCTATGAATTCTGAACCCTTTTGTAATACAGCCATGGAAACTAGTGTACACAGAAACAATGTTAGGGTCTGCTGTTGCTCTTATTAATGTGTATGTGCAACAGGCACAAGTCTATGCTGCTGCTGCTGCTAATAGGTTTAAGCCAAGAAGTAGAAAGGTGTTAAGACCCCATTTAACATTTTATGGTCTGCATCATGTGGAAATTGTTGAGTGCTACAGGGCGGATAGAGACCCACTACAGGAACTCTGCAACCTCTGTCATCCTCAACTGTCAGCAAGGGCAAACCAAGGGGAAGATGGAGACTAAGGTATGTTAGCACTTAGAATATTAGCTACAGGAATCTTCCAGAGACCAACAATGGGCATGTTAGGAGTATCACGGGCATCAGCATCCAGGATCCTACATCAATTCCTGAATGCTATGATACAACATGCCAGAGACTACATGCATTTTCCCCATACACCTAAGGACAGAGCCACAACTATGTATGAGTTCTACCCTGTAGCACATTACCTTGAAGTCTTGGGTGTCATAGACTGCACACACATTGAAATCAAAGTACCACCCAGGGAGCAGGGAAGGGTGTACATAAACAGAAGGAGTTTCCACTCCATTAACTGCTAGGTCATGTGTAATGCTAGGGGGATCATCCTGAGTGTGTGTGTGTGTGTGTGTGTGTGTGTGTGTGTGTGTGTGTGTGTGTGTGTGTGTGTGTGTGTGTGCTGGTAACCCTGGCAGTTACCATGACTCCCATATCTTGCACAACTCACAACTCTATCAGAGATTTTCTAAGGGAGATATCCCACAGGGTCCTCTACTGGGGGATGCAGCTTATGCACTTGAGCTCTGGCTGCTCAAGTCCATGAGAAATACATGCACACCAACTAAATAAGTATAATGAAGCACATGCTCACACAAAAAATATCACAGAGTGCATGTTTGAGCTGCTGAAGTCATGGTTCCAGTGCCTAGATACATCAGTGGGGAACCACAGTACCATCCCATACTTGTCCTCAAATTATCACATTCTGTACCATCCTTCACAATATTATCCTGAGACAACAGATTCAGCAGGAACACCAAGGGGAAGGGGCACACATCCTACCACAACTGGCAATGTCACCACAGCCACATGCAGGTGAGAAGTCAGAGGGGAACCACCAGCTGGTGTGGGTGTAGGCAGATGTAGGCATGCACAATATGCCCTCACCCTGGCCAAGATTTAATGAATAGCAAACATGCTCACCAGATAAAGGCATAAAACCTTCATCCTGTGCATCATACATACAGTAATATTGATGACAAGCAATGCTCACAACCTTTATTTTCCCATGTAATGGCTGTGTACTCATAGCATCACACAGACTCAGCCCCAAAGTAAAACACTTGTAACTGTTGGGTTGTCAAGGTGCATGAAATAGGAAAATAAAGATCTATGAACCCAAATGAATGTCAGATCCTTGCATATTTGTATTTGCTAATGTAACTAACTAGATGATATGTGATTTAAGGTTGTTGTGTCTGTACCATAGCATACTCACACACAAACCAATGTTTGGTCCAAAACAAGGAATAATAATGGAGTACTGTATTTTTCACCATGGAAATGCCAAGATGACTACACAATTGCAAGAGCAAAACTCTTGAAACTCAACTTTTGCTGTGGCAACACAGAAATAGTACTTGGCTCCCTCACCCCTAAAACAACAGGAAAAGGATGGTTTGTTCAGTTTGTACAATCCAAAGAATACCATAGAATTCAATTGTTATAAATGCTTTCAACACAATTCTCATAAAATGTGTACACATTTACAACACAAAAGTCAATTGTATACGATTGATAGTCACCTGTCACTGTGCCCAGCCCTCTGCTGGCAGTGTCTATGGGCCATCTTTGAAGCATAACACCCCAGTGTCATTGACAATATAATACTTTACATTTCATGAAACAAGATGGAAAACTATAATATGACTAGTTTTAATAATAACACTTGTGATGACAGTTAATAAGGCTGTCTGACTGTGAAGTCAATGTCTGCCAAAATTTATATGCCAAGAGTGAACTTTAAAAAGTGCATACTTTTTATTTTCTAATGCATATATATGTAAGTTTTCTTTGTAACATGTAACAAATCTAGCATGTAATTGCAAAATATAATGATATTGCCTTAGCAACATCAGAAGCCTTCTGTTCAGATAAATTAAAAGAAATATTAATCCTCTGTGTTCTCCAAATACACAAGTCCCTTCACCTTTAATTTTTCTAGCTACCCAGTTACCTTCTTTTGGTGTAGATTCATGCCTCTGAGCATGATGAATATGCAAATGAGGTTTGAACTGACTAGAATTGCGGAATCCCAAACTTTTGACTTCATGTAGTATACTGTAGGCACTACCATAGTGCTGCTAATGGATTGCAACTGTGAATGATTACTGGTAGGGAGAAGGAAGACACAACAGCAATTCAGACTCTGATAAAGATAGCTGTGAATCAAGTGCATGTGTGTCTGTGTAGGATAGCTGGTAAATATGATGAAGCATACAGAACATAGTATATGTAAATTAAGGTTCAGGTCCCACATTTATCTTGTAAAGATGAAAGGTAATAAATACTTTTCACAATATTAATATATGTTGAGATTTGCTAATCTCATTTGTGCATTGCTCACCTATGCACAGACATGGTGTAATAGCCCAGACAAAAAGCAGACATTGTCAATTTCATAAAATATACATTATTACATCTTTACCAGCCATTGAGCAAACACACTAAGCAGAGTTGTGTGGTGGTCAGCAAGCTTCCACAACACCTGCATGTCCAAAGCATCTACAGACAATAGGCAGACACTTGTCAATTTCAAAAAGGATACATTGTTGCATATTTTACTTTCTATCATGCAAACATGCTAAGTGGCATCACACAGCAGTTAGCAAGCTTCCACAAAACCTGGAGGTCCAAAACACCTACAGACAACAGACACTTGCCAATTTCAAAACAGATACATTGTATCATGTGTAGTCTTCCACTGTGCAAACATGCTAACTGGTGTTGCGTGGTGGTCAGCACACACACACACACATAGTCATGAATATGAAAATGTACTGCTGCTTAGTTGTTCCTGTGGTAGCAGGTGTATTTTAAGGACTAATAAATCCAATATCACGGAAGCAGTCCACCAGCTGATGACCAAATCACTTTATTACAGGTACGAAAAGCAAATCACAGCAAACGTAAACGCTATTAAAATCCACAAATGCGTTTTCGTCTTCACAGACATGTAAGACTTCATCAGACAAACAAAAAATGTTTGAAAACACCTAATATACTCTCATGTGTTCTGTACCAACCAATAAAGTTCATTGATAGTAAATTGTCATTAATAGTAATTGTCATTGAATGCATCTGCTTACAAGGCTCATTTAAAATTACTAAAAATTAATACACACTTCAATGCTCAACTTTATAAAAAACAACATTTTCATTAATTTAAAATCCATAGTCATTCAATAAATTATTTAAAAACATTTAAATAAATAAATATATATATTTATAAAAACTGCTAAATATTCATTCATTTAAAACCCTTTCAACTTTTTGTTTCCCAACAATTTTTTCCTAACCTAATAGCACCATCTGCTGTTCCTAAAGAGCTATTACTGATGAAAAATTAAATTTTAGCTGCTCTTAGTTTCAACACTGAAGTTAATGAAATATGATCATTAAGCCCTGGGCAATTAGTAGCATCTAATAAAATCTGCCACCAGAGCTCTTTAAATTCTAATCTTTCCTCCCAAGGGCCTCCTCTTATTTCTTTTTTAACCTGTTCCAATACAAAGAAGGTGAATCTGGCATTGTTACAATCTAACGTGTGCTTGAACAGAGCATTTGTTTCTTTTTTCTTAGATATTTCATAAATATGCTCATAAATTCTCTTCTTTAATGCTCTCTCCGTCTTCCCCACATAGTACGACTTACATTCCAAACACATAGCTAAATACACCACACCTTGTGTGTCACAGTTAAAATATCCAGAGGCACTAATATTAATATCCCTTGTTGGCAATAAAATTTCCATTCTGTTACTAATATGTGGGCACTGATTACAGTGTCCACATTGATATGTTCCATATTTTCTATTTTTATCACATAGTAACATTTTCGTAGAAATTTCATTATTATTACTTGCTTTATTGTTTTCCAACAAATTCTTAATACATCTACCATTTTTGTACACTATTTTTGGCATCTCTTTCTTATTACTCAATATATCAGTGAATGAGACAAAATTGCTCCATTCTTTCTGAAAAATCTTTCTTACTTTGATGTTGAAATTATTAAACTCCATCACCAAAGCTGAATTGTAATGTCCTTCATTTACTTCATGGATTTTATTATGGTTAATAAGAGGAGATGACAAATTGTCATCATTTATAGTTAATTCAGTACCTTTTATTGGTTTGTATTTCCCTAGTCTATTTTCCTCTACCTCTTTTCTAATACTAGAAATGAATTCAGATGGATAGCCCCTGGCTAAAAACATTCCCTCCAGTGTGTTACATTCCTTGAAAAAGTCCTCATCTTTACTAGTCATGCGACACCCCCTCACAAATTGCCCCTTGACAATATTCTTTTTACAATGTGGGGGGTGTGCACTAGTGAAATGTAAATAGGAATTACAGAAGGTGCTTTTTCTAAAAACCTTGGTTTCAAAATCCCTATTGTTCACGTTCTTATATATTTCCACGTCCAAATATTGCAAACTATCTGTGGACATGGTATACGTGAATTTTAAGAAATTAGTAGTGTTCTGTATATAATTAATAAATTCCAAAAATTTCTCACTACCCCCAGTCCAAAAAATAACTATATCATCTAAAAACCGCCTGTAAAGAGTCCAATATTGTGCATATCCTGAATTAAGGACAAAATTGGACTCCCAGGCTGCTAACACAATGTTAGCATACGTGGGTGCGCAGGCCGCACCCATTGCTACTCCACTAATTTGCTGATAATACTCATCGTTGAAAACTATAAAATTGTTCCTTAGAACAACTTCAACCAATGCTACTACTGCATTCTTTTCCAAATGTGACAGTTTTTTATCAAGAAAAATCATGTCCTCAAATAACCTCATACCTTCATGGTGGGGTATACATGAAAATAAATCAATGACATCAATTGTCACAAAAATGAGATCATTTGAAAATAAATCAGACTTGATGTCCCTCAATAGGTCCCAAGAATCCTTCAATATATATTTATTCATGGCACAAATATGCTTTGCAGTTATATCCACATATTTGGCCAAGCTAGTAGTCTTGGAACCATCCGCTGAAACTATCGGTCTTAACGGTGGGTCACAAACATTCTTATGTACCTTCGGTATCCCAAAAATAATGGGTATCCTAGGTTTAGGTACATACAAGAATTGATGCAGTTTAACATCTATTGTTCCTTCCAGTAGCATATTATCTAAGATGTTATCTATTTTTTTATAGGCAAGCTGTACTTCATTTAAGGAAACTATTCTATATTTGTTGTCATCACCTAGAATCGTATTCATTTTTCCATCATAAATAATGTTTTCCATTATAACCACCCCTCCCCCTTTGTCAGGTTTCATAATCCTGACTTGATTATTAAACTTTAACTCATTCAATGTTTCATATTCTTCCTTTGTAATATTGTATTCTTTCTCAACAAACTGGTATTCCACTCTAATTTTCTTCTCCAGTATTAAGTCAAGGTTTCTAATCTGGGGGTGGTATGGAGGATTAAATGTACTTTTCCTGGTGAGCAAATTTTCTTGGGGGCCTACGTCCAACACCCTTGGGGTAGTGTAACACAAAGATTCACTTTCCTTAAGAACAACTTCATATCTATTAAGGACTGAACCAGGTCACCTTTCATGCTGGGAATAAATTTAAATCCTTTGCTTAAAACATCAAAATGTGTTTTATTAATACAAATATTACTGAAATTATAAATAGAAAAATTATTAAGTGAGTATGTAGTTCCTGTGTGTAGGATACCTGTGTCTAACTCATCCTGTACTATTAAACTAGTAACAGGACTCACATATTGTGTCAAAATTTCCGTCTCCTTAGGGGAATGAACATGGGTGGGTACAAGGGTATTAGTATCTGTATCTAATATCTCCCTCTCCCCCTTCTCCCTCCCCTCCACTGAAAATTTTGATACCTATTGTTGTTACCATGGTGCTTTGTTCCATTTAATGGTGGAAATTCAGTATCATAATTAATCCAACCATATTCTTCCTCAGGAATATTTCTAGGATCATTCCTAGTGTTACTCTTCTTATAGCCTACTCTGCTATTGTGTTCCCATTTTGTAGCAGGTGGCTTAGGGTAACTAACATCATTTTGATATTCCTCAATATCTCTCCTTAGTTTCTTAACTTTTCTTTGTTCTAATACGGAACATTTAGCATCCACTTCTGACCCTATACTAAAATATTTTTCTTTTTCTTTTTTAACTTCAAACAGCATATCCTTTTTGATAAAATCATCCAGGACTGTAATTTCCTGTTCCAAACTTTCTAATTTTCTATTGTTTTCTTTTATAATGAGCCTCAATATACTGATACCACATTCATTAAATACATTTACAAGTTCAGTATGAAATGGTGTACCGGGTTCTACATTATTAGGGTATTTCCAGACCCTTAAACCCTTTGGTACTATTTTCTGTTTAATGCATTCCTTGAGATAACAATTTTCTATATTCATTGATTTATACCTATACATCATACCAGATAATTTATTAACTTTCATAGCATAAGAGTCACCATCCACTGGTGCACCTTCTTCTGCTCTATACAATTTAGTCTCCATAGGATTTTTTAACCATTCTAATAAATTGAAATTATCAGAAATGGTAGGAACAGTACCTGCGGCTTTGAAGCCTGAACAATTACTCTTATAGTTCCGGTCCGTCAAACCCCGACTCTCGTTGCTACTCATACGTTCTCCGGATCTCTGTAGTACCGTGGGTGTGTTGGCAGGATCGAAGTTGCTACCGTTCGGTTCCGCTTCCTCCATCCGCCCAGGGCTCCTTTCAATATTGTGTCTTTTCCTCTTGTTTTTAGAATGCCCTGCTTCCTCCATCCCTTCGGACGTACCATCTCCCTCATAGTTTCTTTTTGTAGCAACCAACACCGAACAGAGTGGGGTGAGTAATTCAACCAATTCCGTTAACTGACCTATTAATTTCCGGGACTGTCCCAAGTCCTCCCGGTTCATAGCCGTAGCACTGCTATCCATGGTGAAGCGCCGTAACAAACAGAAAACCAAAAGGGCGCCAAATTCAAACTTCAAAACCAATAAATCCAATATCACGGAAGCAGTCCACCAGCTGATGACCAAATCACTTTATTACAGGTACGAAAAGCAAATCACAGCAAACGTAAACGCTATTAAAATCCACAAATGCATTTTCGTCTTCACAGACATGTAAGACTTCATCAGACAAACAAAAAATGTTTGAAAACACCTAATATACTCTCATGTGGTCTGTACCAACCAATAAAGTTCATTGATAGTAAATTGTCATTAATAGTAATTGTCATTGAATGCATCTGCTTACAAGGCTCATTTAAAATTACTAAAAATTAAAACACACTTCAATGCTCAACTTTATAAAAAACAACATTTTCATTAATTTAAAATCCATAGTCATTCAATAAATTATTTAAAAACATTTAAATAAATAAATTTTAAATAGCAACATCAGAAGCCTTCTGTTCAGATAAATTAAAAGAAATATTAATCCTCTGTGTTCTCCAAATACACAAGTCCCTTCACCTTTAATTTTTCTAGCTACCCAGTTACCTTCTTTTGGTGTAGATTCAGGCCTCTGAGCATGATGAATATGCAAATGAGGTTTGAACTGACTAGAATTGCGGAATCCCAAACTTTTGACTTCATGTAGTATACTGTAGGCACTACCATAGTGCTGCTAATGGATTGCAACTGTGAATGATTACTGGTAGGGAGAAGGAAGACACAACAGCAATTCAGACTCTGATAAAGATAGCTGTGAATCAAGTGCATGTGTGTCTGTGTAGGATAGCTGATAAAATGCAGAAGTCTCCTGCATTGTTGAGTTTGCTATTTGAAGAGCTGTGCTCTTAATCTTTCAAAAAGTGGACTAAATGGTTAGATTCTATTTTCTCTACAAAACCGTTAATTCATCACTTCTTCCTGGTACAAGCATTTTATCATTTTACATTTCATCAGCTTTTACATTTTTTCTGTTGTACTTTACTCTTGTTGTACATTGTGTGTTGAGTTGTTGTTGTGTGTAGCAGTGTGTTGAGTCATTTCAGGAATGTATATATATGGAATCATATAGATACACATAATTTACTTTTCCTACTTTAGTCCTAGTTTACAACAAACTGCTTGTTACACTTACACTTACAGTCTTCTTGTTTTCATTTCAGTCAGGTTTCTGTGGGATTTAAAAAGTTGTTTTTTCATCTTTTTTTGTTTTTTTACTTTTTGACATCTTTATTTTCTGGGCTGTTCATCCTTTTAATTTTTTTTTACTTTTTTCGTAGCTATTGCATACGGTCCACCACTAGTCTATCTGCAGGATCTGATTATATTTTATCAGTTGTTTGTGTAGGATAGCTGGTAAATATGATGAAGCATACAGAACATAGTATATGTAAATTAAGGTTCAGGTCCCACATTTATCTTGTAAAGATGAAAGGTAATAAATACTTTTCACAATATTAATATATGTTGAGATTTGCTAATCTCATTTGTGCATTGCTCACCTATGCACAGACATGGTGTAATAGCCCAGACAAAAAGCAGACATTGTCAATTTCATAAAATATACATTATTACATCTTTACCAGCCATTGAGCAAACACACTAAGCAGAGTTGTATGGTGGTCAGCAAGCTTCCACAACACCTGCATGTCCAAAGCATCTACAGACAATAGGCAGACACTTGTCAATTTCAAAAAGGATACATTGTTGCATATTTTACTTTCCATCATGCAAACATGCTAAGTGGCATCACACAGCAGTTAGCAAGCTTCCACAAAACCTGGAGGTCCAAAACACCTACAGACAACAGACACTTGCCAATTTCAAAACAGATACATTGTATCATGTGTAGTCTTCCACTGTGCAAACATGCTAACTGGTGTTGCGTGGTGGTCAGTACACACACACACACACATAGTCATGAATATGAAAATGTACTGCTGCTTAGTTGTTCCTGTGGTAGCAGGTGTATTTTAAGGACTACAATACAGAACAGCCTGGCTTATAATTCAGCAAAGTCATATTTTTTTATTACTGCTGTTCCACTTTATATAAAAATTCACAATAGAAAAATAATTACACATAGGAATAATGTAGAGCAGGTGCATTGAGCATACACAGGATATCATATATATTAAATGTGTAACTAAGGATATTACTAGAATTATGGTTCTACAATTAAACATTTATTTTCTGAACTTTTATGTCACACACATACATGGTTAGATACTCAACTCTTTAATGTATATGTATAACTAGTGAGCAGGTCTGACAAACAAGGTCTCAGTTGCAATGAGTACTCTACACAGTAATGACTGTAAAAAATGCACTTGCAGTCTAACCTTCCCTGTGGTGACTTATATAAATTGCTGCTCACAATACAGGTTAGTAAAGGTTCTAATCTAGCACATTGCAAATGTCATCAATGCTTGTTGAATCACTTTTACAAAATAAAGATCAATCTAAAGATAATTATAAATAACTGTGTATAGCACTTGAGATCATATGAATTATATATGAGATTGAGGGTATACTGACAATTATGTTTCTGTGCTAAAAAGTGTCCTTTCTGGGCTGAGATGGACTTCATACTTCAGTAATAGTCATATACACTTGAATTTATAAATCAGGACCTTGTCAGGTCACAACGCATACATTGTTATCCCTCACTCTATCATTTGTCTATATAATTATGAGCAGAATTGATAAGCACTTCTTCTGTCGCAAGGATGAAAAAGCACCTACGTAAAAAAATGTTTTATCTATTATACACATGCTTGAATCTCACATTGTACAAATTACTTTTATCAGTGTATAAAGCCACACAAAAATGTGTCAGGTCATAAAATGAATATCCCAAATACATGTCTGCAAAGTTAAGTCAACTAATAGGTACAGCAGCATCCAAACCAAAAACTAATGCCAACTGTCACATTACCCTTCCTAGTTTATGAACTGCCTTGCTCTCTGTTTGGCACTATTGCTCTCCACTTAACATCATGTAAAATTGGTTGGCATGATTGCTCGGGTATGCACACTAGCCATAAATGGGATAACATGAATTGGCAGGAAAACCCTCTAACTGTTGTTGTTTACCTGTATGAACATGGCAGGAGCTAGAAGGGAAGGTGCCCAATTTAGGGCTCAAAGATGGGATGCAGAGGAGTCCAGGGTATTCATTGGACACCTTGCAAAGTGCCACAACCATAGGCTATTATAGGAGGACTATACTGGGTCTTGATTCCAATCAGAAGTTTAGAATAGTCTGACCAAGGCTGTCTCCAGTATTATTGGCATCCCATGCACTGGAGAGCAATGCAGGCACCACTACAATGACCTAAAAATGTGCAAGCAGACACAAATCAACAAGTGGCTGGATGAGTTTAGTACTGCTGACATCCCACAGTTGTGTAAGTATACTGATAAAGATACTTGCATTATATAGAAAATGGATACAGCCAAGGCTAGTATGCATAATTTTCATCTCTTTTTCTCTCCTTTGTCTTTTACAGCTGCCCAGGAGATTGCAATGAACAGGGATTCCCATGCTAAGTGTTTGGAAAAGCTTAGAGAAGCAAGAGGTATGTATGCAGCACAAAATAATATTATTTTATCAAAAGTGTTGCTCTTCTATACATTAGTAGCAAATTAAGTATGCATATCTTAACTCTAAAATCAAGTATGCATGCTTCAGTCTGTATCACAAGACAACTGTAGGAGACAGATGCAATAGCATTCTCAGATGTCATGGATTTCAATTGCACAGATAACAAATATATCATAAAATAATTAAAAAAGTATTACAAAAAAATTTCATAAAAACTGGCATACATGCCACGCTGTTAACTTAATCTGTATTTGTTGATCAAGCATATGTGCAATATATGCATATTGTAAGGATTACTTGGAACAAGTATCAGCCATAAATTGTAGTTGTTAAAAAGTACAGTTAATGTAAAGGTAAATTTATTATTTATATTGTACTAATTTATTGAATGTGATATATGATCATTCTAATAATCTTTTTATTTTTTTCTTTCTTATCCCATCCCTTATCCCTTTTTTATTTTTATAGGTGTGGTAGCAACATTCTGATGTCATCAATTTCTGACAACTGATAAAATGCTTTCCAGGGACATAGGCCAACCAGTGCTGCTCAGCCTGCTACCTCACCAATGACTGCTGCACCGACACCCAGCACATCTGGGACCCAACCCCACAGTACTACCTCTGCATTCCCTGCACTGACTGGGCCCTTCACATCAGGTAGCATTAACCCCAGCAGCTGGTGCAGTGGTACCTTCCAAGAGTATTGGTGGAGGTACTGACTTTGTCAGCCACCAAGAGATGCCAGTCATGGTGAGTGAGGTCATGGAAAGTACCATTGGTGCATGCCTCAGCCAGATGGAGAAGATGCTCGCTGGAATGCTGGGCAAAAGAAAATGTCAAGCACTGCAACAGCAAGTTCAAGGAGGGTATGGTGATGACAGTTCTGAGAGTAAGGACTAGATTCACACTGTCCCCATGCTTGATGGGCATAGGCATCAGATGTCCCCTCTCTATCCCCAATCATGGTGTCCCCCAACCTGTTGTGCCCTTCACCATCCCTTTATCTTGCTTGTTTTACTTGTTTGGCTGCAGCTACTTCCTCATCTGCCCTACTTACCTGACTCTGACATACCTACATTCCTTACCTAACATTCCTCTTACTGAAATAAAAACACAAAAATAGGCAGCTGTCCCCACCCCAAACAAATATCATCCCATACATAACTCTCCACTTCACACATGTGTCTTCTCGACACACTTGATTTGGTCCAATTGGCTATACAACATTACTGCATTGTTGTCAGAGGTGACAGTTTAAATTCATCTACTATTCCATCCATGTTCATTTTACACTGGAGAAGAAGTGGATATCTGTGGTTCTTTCCTAATTCCCTCCTACACATTACTATATTGCTTTCCCTTTGATCTTCCATCTGCTTTGTCCCCCATTTCACCACTTTCCTATCTACTCCATTTTAACACCTTTAATCTGATCAACAAATAGAATCACACACCACACACATAAATAATCAATCCCCAGTGAATCCCTTCACTTTCTGTCCTCTGCATTTATATAGATTTGCCATTGAGCACCAATACTGAGTGATGGTGAATGGTTCTTCACATCCTATGGCATGGTATGGTTACCTCTGCACAATGCTGCATAAACCTGCTGCACTAAGGAAATAGATAAAGTACAATAAAGGCACTCATATTAAAATGTCATATATGTTTATTTAGACTTCTGAATATATAAACATGCAAATCCATATGTATGCTGTTGACATAAATTGAGTGATGTTTGTTTTTATACAGTACTTCATTGTAGTCAGTCCCTCTTGCATGTGCAAAATTATCACATGTAATTATTTAATTATATCATGAATACATATTTAAAAAATAGAGTGAGCTGTATTCAAACCCTATATCATCTGTGTTCAAAATAAGAGTTCATTTCTGTTACACCTACTGCCACACAGACAGCAGGTGTTTTTCTTTCACTCAGTACTGTCCAAAGTAAATACTGCCACACCTCTCTGCTTAGCATGTTTGTGAGGAGGAAAGTGAATCAACAGAACTCTTATAATTTTCTCAGTGTAGCAGAGATCCGTGATTACTCATCGCTTAACTATGCAACAATAGAGAAAGCCATATAAATACTTTTTTAATGTCTTAAAAGTTATGACACAACATTTCTAATATTAACTTCTTATGAACATCATAGTATCTGTGAGATATTTATACCATAGCCAATATAGGAAGGTACTTCTCAAGTTCAAGTAGTAGTCATTAAATGTGTATCTCGCATGCACCAACACTTTGCCATCATTTGAGCAAATCAGCTGCTCAGCTGTGTTCTATGGAAAATACTGATTAACATGTATTACTTATGTTTATTGCCAAGGTAGTCTTCATCCCATTAAAATCCATGTAAAAACACATTTTACTGACTGAACAAATCTTTACACTGAGTCATGTGTGCCCTGTACCTATGCACTTGAAAATTGGTATGTCAGTAGTAGTTCCCAAATGGCAACTACACTACAGGAATAAGTAACACATCTGCATTGTTACGTCATCTAAACCTTTATACTGACAATATACATTCGGATTGTCTTATAAATGTGTTAATGTCAACAGCAGTTCTTCAAAATATGAATGCTCAACATATACAGTTGCATCCATGCTGATCACAAATAATGTGTGTCTGTATGTGATGATAAGTGTGCAATGTACACAACCATACAAACAGCTGCATATTTCTCAGTTCTACTACATGTATTCCTGACAGCTTTTTCCATATACTTTGAGATGCTGTTTTTTTAAAGGAGACCTGCACATTGGAAACACAACAAGAAATACAAATTCCACACTTTGCACACCACTGCCATAACAGGATATGTTACCCACATCATATAATGATGATAACATCACCTATAAAGACCACTATGACAAGGCAAACACATACTTCAGGGGTGTTGCAATCATTAACTACTGTGTTTTGAAGATGGGAACAAAATACTTACATGTGTGTTAAAGTACCACAGCAGCCACATTACATGCGTGTCTCTATGTATGTGTAAGTGTGTGTGCATAGTCAGAGGGATATCAGTCTGTATTTACTATCAATCCAGTCATAGGCAGAACTAATATCTTGACAGTCGTACATGCCTACCCAGCCATTTCATACAGGCATCTCTACATCTAGTGATGATGTCATCCACAGTAAATTGCCCAGCAGCGTTGTCAAAGTCAGACTCCTGTTGTGGTGCCTGTGTTAAGTACTGAGTTCTCTAGCTGGTGTACCTAGTTAGGTAGAGGCTCCAATCTCACTGTAATCAACACTTGTGCGTGTAGTCAGAAAGCCACAAGTCTGTATCTTGCTGTCAGCCATTCAGTCTTACAGAAAACAAATAATTTTGACAGTCATGCATGGCTACCCAGCAATTTCATACTGGCCTCCTAACACCCTAACATCTTCTCGCAAACATCTAATGAGGATGTCATCCACTATAAATTGTCCAGCAGCAGTACAAAAGTCAGACTTGTACCGTGGCATTTGTGTTAAGTACTGAGTTCTCTATCTTTTGCAACTAGTTAGGTAGGGATTCTAATCTCACTGCAGTCAACTGTTTTTTTTTTGTGTGTGTGTGTGTGTGTGTGTGTGTGTGTGTGTGTGTGTGTGTGTGTGTGTGTGTGTGTGTGTGTGTATGATTCTACTGTCAATAATCTAGCTCCTTGAAGAGCAAATATTTAAACAGTCATACATGCCTACAATATCCCTTTCATACAGGTCTCACAACATCTTCTCATAAACATACACTGCTGATGTCATCAGCTATAAAGTGTTGTCTGACACTATGAAAGGCATACTTATGCTATGGCACTTGCGATAAGTCCTGTGCTCTGTAGATAGCTTGGTAGAGGATCTACTGTCATTGTGGTCAACTGATTTGTGTTCACTTGGTTCACAATCAATTGACCATTCTAGAACAGCATGTGAGACACTCCTACTAACATCTTCTTCTCAACAGACACTGCTATCTTCAGCTATAAAGTATTGTCTGATACTACATTAGGCAGACTTGTACTGTAGCACTTGCATTAAGTACTGTTCTCTGTAGATAGGTAGGGGTTCTACTCTCACTGTGGTTATCTGGTCTGTGTTTGTGATCACTTGGATTACATTTAAGAGGCCATTTTAAAACAGCATGTGAAACACTTCTACTAACATCTTCTTCTCACCGACACTGCTGATGTCATCAGCTATAATATGTTGCCTGACACCATGAAAGGTGCTCTCTGACAGTATTCAAGACAAATTTGTGCTGTTACAGTAACATTAAGTACTGTGTTCTTAAGCTTGATGTATAGGGTTTCTAATCTGACAGCAGGCAGCTTAAGTGTGTATGCATTCAAATATTACTTTTGAGACAATTTTACACTGAGATGTGACTCCACATGCAGATGCTCATCCCAACATGTTCTTCTCAGCATACATTGAAGCTATCGTACTCCATAAAGTGCAACATGACAGTATTAAAGTCAGTCATATGTGGTGGTGCTAGTGTTATATTGCACATAATTTAACTTCTATACCTACAGAGGTTTAATGTTTAAATCAGACCCAGTATACTGCTATGTGTGCTGTTGGTGGCACAAACAAAAATCACTTGCAAATCACTAAAGCCAATAACTCTGCTGGTGAAGCACTATTCTCTTGCATCATAGCCAAATTATGGAACTCCCTCCCACCCACAATTACCTCCATACCATCAGGCATCCACTTCAAAACTTTATTAAAAGCGCAACTAAAAACATGCTGGTTATGCCCTTGCAACTCCCACTCAAATATCACCCACCCCATCAAACCACTACCTTTCTTTCCACCCCACTAACTACCTTGATTATAGCAAGCTCAGATGCTCATAAGCCTAGTACTTATTATACAGCAGGAACATCTTATTGTAACATTTGTTAATGTCTGTTATGTACTTCGCAGATAAAGATTCTAGTTGTCTACTGATGTAATATGTTCTTCATCTGTAAATATGTTTGTAATTAACTGCTATGTTAAATTGTTAATCGCTATGTAATCCAATGTAACTACTGTCTGTTTATTTTAACTGTGGAGCTTTTCTCCCAGGGCCTCCGCTGAAAATGGACCTACGTCCAGTCGGACACTCCCGGTCAGCAAATGTAAATTAATTAATTAATTAATTAATTAATTATGGCCATTGTATGATCTTTTAAATCACTCATCATTTCACTACAACTTAAGAGAACCTTCAGCATAGCCCCATTCATCCACCATCTTTTTTTTTCCTCTGGCTATGTGACACCCTTCCTGCAGAGGAGTAAAGGATATCCTCATGTCAAATATACATACACACATAATGAAGCAGATTCCTTCCACGAGCCTCTGCAAGTCATCTCCAGACTATTGCATGTGTGATTGCCAGTTCTGTCATGGTGTGGTGCCCATGTCACATATGGATAGTGGCAGTATGTAATCCAATCCAACAAATAAACACATACACACATCGTCTTGCTATCTGCCATTATACAGATATAGGGAGTTTGTTTTAAATGGTATAAGAATGGCTATGATTTTATGTGATGTTGGCCATTAGCTTAATAATGTCCTATTACTCTATGAACATGTGACTTGTCAATGTTGCTGTCATTGACATGTGCTATGTTGAGGTGTGGATGCACAGTATGACTACAAGAGAGTATTACAATCTGTAATGTGAGCTAATGTATTGCTGGCACTGCTGACATTTCATTACATGCTCCTTCTATAACAGCTGTAGTAATATGCCTCCTGAGAACTGTTGTCATGGTATGATTAACTTTAAATGTATTGTTGGCTTATCAAGACATGATGTAGTGGAGCAGATCAAAAACAATTCTCATTCAACCATCACAGTGCCCCTTGCAATGTAGCGCAGGTGAGCGTGTGTCCACCTAACATCATTAAACGCTCTGTGACAGACATCAGTATAAATTCATACTGATTACATGGGCACACAAGTCTTGTTTCATATACATGTTATAATGTGATGACATAAACAAAAGTATCATAGGTTTTTATTTGATTTATTCTTGTGGAATTCATTGTATGTGCAGTTATGTTGCTATTCCCAAGGGAGGGGGTCAGCATTTCTGTCAGGAAATGCTCTGTATGAGCCACAAACAACTGATTTGTAATGTGTCCTTATATGGCATCAGGCCACTCAAACAAAGCTTTCCCATGAAATTCATATAGGCATATGTTGTGTGGTTGATGTAATTATGTGATATTGGTACAGTTGTATGATTATTTGAACAGTACCAGTGTGTGGCATGCGATGCATGACCAAGGTTGTATTTGGAGGTGTTTTCACAAATATTTTTATTTCAGTAACTGCAAAATGTTAGGGGGAATACATACTAAGCATACTTCTATTTGTGGATGCCAATAACCATATTCAACTGGAGAAAATAGACAATCTGCTAGCTGACAGTTTGCCTCACACTTCAACCCCCTGTCACCACTGGACATCAGCCAAAGTATACATGCAAGCATTACTCAGTCTATCTTCTTAGAAGAACAGCTCATCTGTGTACCCTCTACTGCTAAAAACACAGAATAAATGGGCCCTGATAAAATCCCAGGTTGCCTATAACGTGACTTAAAACTTGACCTAGTAGACACAGTTGGATTCCTACTTCAGCACGATCTCCAGACGGCCTATGTTTTTGTAGGAGGGTGTACAGCAACAGTCATCTATCTGTCTGGGGGGGGGGACCATCGGCACCCAGTGCATGAAGTTATAGACCCATACTCTTGACTCTCTTCTTCTGTGAGGCAGAACAATGAGTCATCATGGACCTTATCAAAAAGGACATGGGTAATCTCCTGACGATGTATTGCACCCATGTTTGATTTGTTAAGGCTACATCAGGTCTGTTACATCTGTCTGATGTCCTCAAGAAGGTCACCAAGGTCATGCATGAGGAAAACACTACCATCATGTGTAACATTGACCTAGCCAAGGTATGTGACACAAATCCACCCACAGGTATTACAGGGAAAATGCCTCAAGTGGACATAAACACCTTTGTCACCAAGTGCATAGACAAATGGATCACATACGTGACACATAATGTTGAAAAGTATATGAAGTCAGCTCTGCTAGAGTTCAATGACTAAGTCCGTACTTCAGGAATCTGTACTAGGCCCTTTCCTGATCATTAATTAAGTCTAAGAAGTCAAAACTAACTTAAACATCCTTTGTCTAACCAGCCTTGTGGAGGACTGCAAATTGTGGAGAATCACTGAATCCAAGATTTGTATTGGCATTCTGCACCATGGAGACATAGTAGATGAACAAAAATAATAGGGGGATTAGTTCCTTTATGAAAGCAAATACATAAGCTAATTACAATATAGACAGCACACCCCTATGAGCAAACTAAGTGGTATGTGACCTGTGTAGTCAGATAGATTCATTCCTCTCAACTCTACAGATTTTTGCAGAATGTCCAGATTTTTGCCTCATATTTTTGGTCTGTTTCTCATAAAATTGTGGTATTCTGGCAAATTGTTGGTAAATGACTGAGGGTTGAAGTCAGAAAATAATAACAGACATTTGAGTTTCAGCCTTCGCATCCTTCAGGAAATTCAGGCTAATACAAAAACCTTTTATTCTGTCAGCTTTCTAACTTTGTAAGAGCAATATTTAAAAAGTGTGCCTACCTTTGTTTCTTTGTCCCCCATTATTTATGGCTTTGTCCGGATACTCAACAGTTTCTTGTTCACATACGTTAATAAATGTGTCCATCACTACATTATTTTGTGGCATAAAGCCACTGGGTTTCTTAAAGAGATCCAACTCAGTTTCTTTGTTGTTTTTATACATACTTTTCAACATCACTTCATGTACAAATGGCCTCAGACTCAGCATGGCCTCATTGTCTTCCATACCTCTAGAGGGTATGAATTTCAGCCCCTTATTGAGGATGTTAATATGCTTGGCTGTTAATGGGAAAGATGAGAGGTTGAAAACCAGAGATTCTTTATCATCTTCATTTACCACTCCTCTATATGTGATCACCTTCTTTTTATCCCCCTGCTCAATGATCTTATTTCTTTCCTGTTCCTTACTTCCCTTATTCGAAGTAGAAGCACTGGAAAAACCACTTCCGTCATACCACTCTTCGGTATTGCACGCAAATCATTACTCAACACTTCCTTCTGATTATTCTTAGTGGATAACAAACTGGACGAAGCCAATACCTGATTGGTCACCTGTATTGACCCCTGTGGCAATGGATTATTTATATCTGTATTATCATGTAAGTCTTGATTACCATGGTTTTCTCTCACATTGTTTCTACTAACCTCAGTCTCATTCAATAATGCCTTTTGCACAGTTCTTTGAGGGGCTCTGTCCTACAACTCATTCCTCCTGGGTACTTGTTGTTCTTTAATAAAATCTCTTGACCAAGTGAACACGTCACCCCTTTTGAAGTCCTCATAATCTCTTCTAATTTTCTTCGTTTTAACTTGTTCCAACTTATTGTCATACAGTGAAATTTTGTAATAGACTTCTTCCAGCTTTGATGTACATATCTCATTATTAAAATCCCGCTCCAAATACATCTGTAAACCCTCTATTTTCTTAATTAAGTCATTCTCCCTCGGTGAAAAATGTTCTATAAGTAATTTCATGTAACTTCGGCTATGTTCCAGGTTAAGGCTCTGCCATTTCTTCAACAACTCAGGTTGAGAATTCCCTTGTGTAGGCATAAGCAAAATTCTCAGGCCTCTCGGCACTATATTATAATGTAGGCACACCTCTAAATGTTGCGGCTGCCATTGTAACCATTTTAACCATTAAGAATAATCAGAAGGAAGTGCTGAGTAATGATTTGGGTGCTATACCAAAGAGTGGTATGACAGAAGTGTTTTTTCCAGTGCTTCCACTTCGAATAAGGGAAGTAAGGAACAGGAAAGAAATAAGATCATTGAGCAGTGGGAGAAAAAGAAGGCGATCACATATAGAGGAGCGGTAAATGAAGATGATAAAGACTCTCTGGTTTTCAACCTCTCATCTTTCCCATTAACATACAAGCATATTAACATCCTCAATAAGGGGCTGAAATTCATACCCACTAGAGGTATGGAAGACAATGAGGCCATGTTGAGTATGAGGTCATTTGGACGTGAAGTGATGTTGAAAAGTATGTATAAAAACAACAAAGAAACTGAGTTGGATCTCTTTAAGAAACCCAATGGCTTTATGCCACAAAATAATGCAGTGATGGACACATTTATTAATGTATGTGAACAAGAAATTGTTGAGTATCTACAGAATAATAGAAGAAGAAGCTATAATATTACGAAAGAAGAGAGAATGGCCTTGAAAGAGTTAGAAGAGAATACATAATTAACCATCAGACCCGCTGATAAAGGAGGTGGGGTGGTTCTGATGGATAAAACTAAATACAATGAAGAAGTTCTGATGCTACTACAGGATGTAACATCGTATAAAGAAATCAACAAAAGTGAGTTGGAGAAAATTGAGATGAGAGTAAGATTATATTTGGAAGAACTCAGAGAATACGACTTGATTACGGCTGAACTATGTAATTATCTTTGCATAGAGCATCCTTTGATTCTGGCCTTTAAGTGTCTCCCAAAGGTACATAAGGACTTACATAAACCACCATTGAGGCCCACTGTAGCTGGAGCAGGGTGGATTACTGAACCAGCGTCAGCTTATGTGGAACATCATATTAAAAGGGCCCTAGAAAAGGCACCAGCAGTTCTTAAAGACACTAAGATGTTTCTTGAGAAGTTGAGTGGATATACCAGCATGAAAAGGGATAAGAAGAAATATATTATGATCAGTATGGACATTAAGAATTTATTTACCAGCATCCCAAATGGTTATGGTATAGCAGCACTAAGACGTTTTTTATTGGACGAAGGCACATATGAAGAAAGGCAGGTCACAGTTTTGTGTGACCTAATGGAGATTATTTTGAACATCAATGTGTTCATGTTTGAAGGGAAATATTATATACATCTATGTGGCGTAGCGATGGGAACGCCATGCACCAATAGCTATGCAAACATAGTTCTGGCACATTGGGAAGATAGAGTAATATATCAAGATAATCCATGGAAGGACTACCTGAAAGTATACCTAAGGTTTGTGGATGACATCTATATTATGTAGGAAGGTGATGTTGAGGAACTTGAGAGGTTTCATACATATTTGGAGAACAGTACGAACTTTTTAAGGTTCACTATGACCCAAAGTGATGCACAGATGGACTTCCTTGATGTAGGAATCACACAGGATGGAGAAGGGAAAATAGAAACTAGTCTCTGTAGAAAAGATTGCTGGAAGAATAGTATTCTACCAAGAAGTAGTATGCACCCAAGATATACTCATAAGAACATCATGAGGGGACAGTTCTTAAGAACGTCTAGGATACATTCGGATGACACAACTCTTACCACAATGGACACAGAAGAAGTATGCAACATAGTGAAAAGGAACTGGAAGATACTCATGTCAAATGATGAGTGTAAAGAGGTTTTAGGAGAAGAGCCTAAGTTCTGCTTAAGAAATGCAAGGAACTTAAAGCAAATACTATGTAAAGATAATGAAATGGAATCACACACTACCTCAAGGAGAAAAGGAACCTTCCCATGTAGAAGGTGCACTATGTGTAGACATATATGTACGGACAGCTATTTCGAGCATCCAGTTACAAAAAAGAGATATGTTAGTAAATTTTATGTGGATTGCACCACAAAGAATGTCATTTACTTAGCTACTTGCCTAGCATGTGACAATTTTTATGTCGGAAAAATGATACGACAGATGAAAGAGAGACTGTCTAAACACATTAGTGATATAAGACTTAAAGACTATAAAAATCCCTTGGCCAAACATATTAAAGATAATGAAGGGCATAATTTTGTATTTAGATATTATATATATCTCACAGGGGGGGAGGGGGGTGATGTGAACAACAGACTTGAAGAAAAAGAAATGCTCTGTATAGGGAAATTGAGAGCACACCAAAAACATGGGCTTAATACAGCCTTCCCTATGAAACCCGCCCTGAAAGGGCAGAGATTGAAGAGACATCTATGACACGTTAACCTCTGATGGGAGTGTACACATTGAAGCCAGTTGTCTATTGGTTGAAAAGTTTTTTAAAAATCAGATACTTGGAAGATACAATTTATATGGATCTGAAGAAGGGTTGTTTGGAGTAACCCGAAAGCGCTTATCCCTCTACAGTTTTATTGTTTCTATCTCTGCAAGCTGAATAAATGTGCTTATATTTTTAGCCATCTGTTTTGGAGAATGATTTTCATGCATATCCACTGAACTGCTCGTTTTCTGTTAAGTGGTATTGTTGGAATTGTTTTCAGTGTTTTAACTACGCTGAATTTTTACTTATGCTTCTGCTCGGCACTTGCCACATACGCTGAAGGCACATTGTGATTAGATATCGTCTGGCCCTAGCTTTGGTTATTGTGCTGTTTTGCTGTTTGCTGGATTTTTGACATATATTTTTTACAGCACACTCCTGAGTTCCGGACTTATCTTGTTTGTATATATATATATATATATATATATATATATATATATATATATATATATATATATATATACACACACACACACACACACACACGCACATACACACCATGCCAGGATTGCTCATAATTTAAACTACAGGTGCAACAGTGTCCCTCTTAACACCTCCGACAGGTGTTAATTTTTGAGGAAGGTATGTTTCATTCCCCTTATAGATTACAGACAAATCATGACAGCTGTACAAGTGTGTTCATGCAGACTATGTGTAATAAGTCACAATCAAACATTTTATGTCAGTGACACAGATCAATGGTGGTATTATTCTGATACTGTAAAAGGAAAAATGAATGTTATATAACCGGCAGAAAACTGTTATTAAAGCAAAATAAAACAGTAAGCCCTTTAGTTGATAAAATCTATTTCTTCAGACCATAACATAGCTGGTTAAAACACATTTTTAAATACCAACATCAAATTATGGAAAACCAATAGAACATACGAATGGAGTCAAATAATTAAACCTCATTAAACCTCATTATAACATAAATAAGGTCTCCTTTGTTTCAGTCTCAGTCTTAAAGGTCATTTAAATCACCTTTCTTATCCACCTGTAAACGTAAAATCCAAAACAATTCTCTGTCCTCTGTTACATTATGAATATCACCTAATCTACCATTATCTAACACTATCTCTATAACTTCAAACTTAAAACTGTGTTCTTGCAAAGTTGCCATGACATGTTTAGCTAAAGAATTATTTGGATTATTCTTTTTTATATCTCTGGCATAATCTCTCATTCTTTCCATTAAAGTGTGATTTGTCTTTCCTGTGTAAAACTTTCCACATTTCAGACACCGTGATATAGAATTTTACAGATTCTGGTCTAAATACATATTTTGTGATACTATTGTATTGTTGTTTAAAATGCAACTCTTCTCACTATTGCTAAAAGCATCTGCACTTTTGTCTGCCCATTTTCACATTATTTGTCATTAATTACAAGTTTTATAATGTGTTCCACAAAGTACATTTCTGATAATGGAATGACATGTGAGAAGGATGAATGTGTCACTTGAATGCACATTTTGCTGTGGTCATTGCTACATATACCAATACCCTATCATATTTTTTTTCTTATGCTTTTTCATTTGATCTCTGCTCAGCAGTATGCAAAAACAGTTACCTGTCTAAGGAAAAAAACTGAAAAGTTTAGTTTAGGCTGCTTTATGTAGAGCAAATGTGACTGGTTTCATTGCTTGTCCCTCAACAATATGCATACCTCTAAACTGTCCAGATTTTCTCACAAAGTCCAGATTTTTGCCTCTTATTTTTCGTCTGTTCCTCATAAAATTTATATTTTTTGGGTAAATTATTGAGGATTGAAATCACTAAATAATACTGAATGATTACAGATATTTGAGTTTCAGACTTCATATCCTTCAGAAAATACATAATAATGCAATATCTTTCATTCTAGCAACTGTTTAAGTTTATAGGAACAATATTTAAAATCTGTCACTATTTTAGGGCCTTTCTCCCCCCATTATTTCTGGTTTTGTCCAGATTTTTGCACTGAGAGGGAAGAAAGCCAATCTGGTGGTCCATTGCCATAAACAAACTCTACAACAGAAGGAGGAAACTGATGCAGTATAAGGTGAATTCCCAAGAATGGAAAAACTCCCTTATCAGCCTCAACAAAAACTTGCGATCCCTCATCAAATCCTCTAAAGCTAGCTATGAAAACAGAATTGCATCAGATATTAAAGACAACCACAAGGCCTTCTATAGTTACGCAAAGAATCTCCACGACAATACCCAGATTTGCTCTGAGCTACTGCACAATGGTACCTCCTATACCAAGCCAACAGATATTGCCAGTATACTGGCCAACGGATTCACTGCCAGCTTTACCTCTCTCCCCCCAAAGGACCAATCACAATACCAGTAGATTGCCAGGCACCCAGTATTACTGCTGCACAGGTTAAAAAAGCACTGTCCAAGGCCAAGAATACTGCTTCTATGGGACCTGACAATATCCCTGGTTATGTTCTACATGAACTACAGAGTGAACTGGCACTTCACATGTGTGCCCTGTTCAGTCACAGCCTCACCTCAGGTTTTGTCCCTACCGAATGGCGTACTGCTACAGTCATCCCTTTCCACAAAGGAGGAGTGACTACAGACCCTGGGAACTATCGCCCCATTAGCCTGATGAGTCTGATATGCAAAGCTATGGAACGCATCTTCATGGACCTAATAAACAAGGATATAGGGAATCTCCAAACTTTGGATCCCACACAGTTTGGTTTTGTGAAGGGTAGATCATGCCTGCTCAACTTGGTCAACTTCTTTGCGTCAGTCACCAGAACTGTGGATGAAGGCAAGGTAGTTCATACAGCCTACATTGATCTGGCCAAGGCTTTTGATACCGTTCCACACTCAGGAATCATAGAAAAACTCACTAAGCTTGGCATCAACCCCTATATCACTAGGTGGGTTGAAAACTGGCTCTCAGACAGAACTCACAGTGTGAAAGCAGCTGACTCCAAGTCAGACTGCCGACTAGTCACAAGTGGAGTCTCACAGGGTTCAGTCCTGGGTCCTCTTCTGTTTAGTATCTACTTTTTTGAAGTCCAGGCCAACACAAAGGGACTCTGGCTGACAAAGTTCGCAGATGATTGCAAGTTGGGAGCTATTATTAACTCCCCAAGTAATGTTGACATCCTACAGAATAGTCTCATTGAGACCAACGACTGATGTCAGAACCATGGCCTTAAGCTCAATGCCAAAAAATGTGTCATCATCCCCTCTGGGAAAAACCCAGTTCCCATGAATTAACACATTGATGGTAGTCCACTGAACATGGAAGGCATTATAAGAGATCTGGGAACTCAGGTTGACAGCAGCTTCTCTTTTGATCAACACATTGCCACTGTGGTCAGAAAGTCCTTCTATGTGGCACATCTCATCAGTAAGGGCTTTGTTCAAGGAAGAAAGAGGTCATTGTCTCCCACTGCTCTTCCCTCATTAGGCCAGTCATTGAGTACAATTCCCCATTTGACATATACCTCACTAGACACCTGCAACAACTAGAGAGGCCACAAATGTACCTCACAAAGAGGATCCTAGGCCTTAAACACTTGTCCTATATGGACAGATTCAAAAAACTCCAACTATTCTCTGTATCATATCGCCTACTTAGAGGTGATCTCTGCTTGACTTACAAAGCCATGTCTGACCCATCTCTGTTAGAAATGCTACAGCTAAAGAAATCCAAATCTCTCAACACCACACCCTCCAGAGACCTCAACCTCATTGCCACAATTAACAGAACATGCTGGAGGGACAGGTTCATAAGCCAGAGACTGCCATGCTATGGAACAGACTTCCCATACATGTCAAGCAGAGCACCTCACTGACCCTCTTCAAGAGAAATATTGATGAGTGGATATGAAACTGAAAATTCACCCCGAGGATAACTCCATTAGCTCTACTCGACAGAGGCACTGGGAACTAAGGTCGGGTGGCACTATGCCAGGGTAATCCTATAGCTAGGCCTGTAAAGGCCCCAGGGCCATTAGCCTAGTACACACCTATAAACCTATGAGAGGTATGACAACATGGATAGTACTTACTGCAGAGAATGCACCTGACAGATGTTCTGTTCTATGACACAAGGTATAACTAAAGTGAATTGAGAGAAATAAGGCTCATGAAGCATTGCTTGAATCCTGTTTAGAAATCATATCGCAGGTATTCACAATATGCATTTTGTTATTATTATTTTAATCTGCATTTGCTCTCCACTTGGCCGCACACAAATGTGGTTATCTATCTAAGGAAAAAAGGGAAAATGTAGTTTAAGCTGCCTAATGTACTGCAAAAATGCTTGGCAACAGTGCACTTTCCTCAGCACTCTGAACAGTACTGAGTGGAGAAAATCTACATGATCATATCTCTGCCTCAGTGGTTCAAGGTGTATGTACATTGAGTTTAGTAAAAAAATGCAGCTCTTTAAGGGTTTGAGTACAGCTAAAACATACTTTTATAGAAAATGTCTAGGAATCTCAATTGTCACTACATTTTAATTACAACTGTAAAAATAACAAAAAATGACAATGTAACCTGTTTCTTGCAAGCAATGCATCCATAATGCTTGCATAAGTAAACTTTTCCATTTAGCATATATCATTAATACTTCATAGGTTCATAGGTACGTACTAGGCTATCGGCCCAAGGGCATAAGTAAACCTAGCCAACAAGGTTCCCTGGCTTACGCCACCAAAGAAAGTTAATTTCCTGTGCCCCTGTCAAGCAGAGCAACAGAAGTGATCCACAGGGTGTGTTTCCTATTTCCCATCCACTCATCAAGATTTTTCTTGAAGAGTGCTAATGAGGAAATTTGCTTGACATGGATGAGTAGCTTGTTCCAGAGTATAGGAAGTCTCTGGGACAGGAATCTATCCCTCCAACATGTCCTGTTTATTGTGATGACAAAGTTTAGGTCCCTAGAATGTGTAGCTCAGAGGGATTGGGATTTCTTTAGGTGTAGCATGTCCAACAGCTCTGGGTTTAACATAGCTTTATATGTTAGGCAGAGATCTCCTCAGAGTAGGTGATATGCTACAGAGTAAAGCTGGAGTTTTTTGAGACGGTCAGTGTAGGGCATCTGCTTGAGGCCAGTAATCCTCTTTGTGAAGTACTTCTGTGGCTTTTCCAGCTGCTGCAGATGTCGTGTGAGGTACATTCCAAAAGGGGGCGTTGTACTCTAGAATGGGTCTGAGTGCTGAGTAGAGGGGAATAATGACCTTTTTTTTCCTGGATGAGAACCCCTTTGTGATGAGGTGTGCCACATAGAAGGATTTCCTAACTACTGTGGTGATGTGATTATCAAAGGAGAGACGACTGTCCACCTGGGTCCCAAGGTCTCTTCTCACACATTCGGCATTAAACAGACTGCCGTTTATGTGGTAGTTCATGAGTACAGAGTTTTTACCAAAGGGGATGACAATGCACTTTTTGGCATTGAGCTTGAGGCCATGCCTCTGACACCAGGCATTTGTCTCAGTGAGGCCCTTCTGTAGGATGTCCATATCATTTGGGGACTTGACTATGGCTCATAGTTTGCAGTCATCTGCGAACTTCATTAGCCAGAGGCCTTCTGTGTTAGCCTGTACTTCAGAGAAGTAGATACCAAACAGGAGAGGTCCCAGGACTGATCCCTGTGGTACTCCACTTGTCACTGGTTTGAAGTCAGATTTGGAGTCTACAACATTTACAGTGTGGGTTCTGTCAGTGTGCCAGAGGGCAACCCATCTTGTGGCGTACAGATTTATACCTAGTTTAGTGAGTTTAGCTATAATTCCAGAATGGGGGATGGTGTTGAAAGCCTTGGCAAGGTCAAGATAGGCTGTGTGAACCACCTTACCCTTATCTATGGCTTTGGTGACTGCCTCAAAGAAGTCAATCAGGTTCATAAGGCATGATCTGCCTTTCACAAACCCAAACTGGGTGGGGTCCAGAGTTTGGAGGTTAGCAATGTCTTTGTTTATGATTTCCATGATGATACATTCCATGGCCTTGTAGACCAGGCTCTACAGGCTAATAGGGCGATAGTTCCCAGGATCGGTGGTGGCTCCCCCTTTGTGGAGTGGGATAAATGTTGCAGTGCACCATTCAGTGGGCAAAAAGCCTGACGTGAGACTATGATTAAACATGGTGCTTAGGTGGGGAGACAGTTCATTCTGATGTTCATGTAAAATGTAGCCTGGGATGTTGTCCGGTCCTATGGATGCTGTGTTTTTGGTTTTAGAGAGTGCAGCTTTTACCTGCATAGATGTAGATCCTGTATAGATATGGGCCCTTTAGTGGGTGAGGGGGGGGGGGGGTAAAGTTAGCACTGAACTTATCTGTCAGGATGTTGGCAATATCAGTTGGTTCTGTAATTTTTGTGCCGTTGTGCTGTAACTCAGAGCAGATCTGGGTGTTGCCATTGAGATTCTTGACATAGCTATAGAATGCTTTGTGGTTGCCCTTAGAATCAGTGGCAATTTTGTTTTCATAGCTAGCTTTGGAGAATCTTATAAGGGATCTCAGCATTTTACTGAGGCTGACAAGGGAGCTCCTCTACTCATGGGATTTTACTCTCTTTTGCAACAGTTTCTTCCTTCTGTTGTAGAGTTTGTGTATGGCAAAGGACCACCAGGTTGGCTTCCTTTTTTTGGAGGATAGCTTCTTGGTTTTGTTTGGGATAGCATGATCCATTCACTCGTGTAAGGGCTTATAGAGTGCATTTGTGCAGGATTCAGCAGTCGTAACTGTATTGTTCATCTGCATGGGTGTCATGATGTTCAACACGTCTGTCTTAAGAAGCATGAAGTTAGCTTTGAAGAAATTTTTTACTGTGCTTTCCTTAATGGTGGGTTGGGGCGGGATGCGGATATGTTAGGGTAATTAGCTTATGTTCAGATCTGACCAACGAGGAGTTGACTTCAGGTGTGGAACACCGGTCACTCATGTTGGTGATGACTAGGTCTAGGATATTGTTGCCCCTGGTGAGGATGTGGATAAGTTGATCAGGGTATTGCAATTTATGAATTCCAGAAAGCGTTGAGTGAAGGAGTTGGTACATGAGTAGTTTTCCCAGTTAATGGTGGGGTAGTTGAAATCGCCCATTATTAGGGTGTTTGGTTGAACCATAATATTTTCCAATATATCAAGAAAAGAGGAGTGGGAATCCTGGGGCATGGTGGGGGATCTGTAGCAAGCTACAATTTGGATTGCAGTTTTGCCCAGAGTTAGTTTCACTTGGATAACCTCGGATGCATTATGCTGCGCAACTAGGCTGGAGGAGTGGATATCCTTAATGAATATGGACACACCTCCACCTTTGATGGTCTGGTCCAGGTTAGATGGCCGAAAAGTGTGGTATGAGTTATAGCCTGGTAATGCAGGGGTGCTCTCTAGAGCATTGAATCAGGTCTCAGTCACTGCACAGATATCCATGTTCTCCATTTTAAGGAGTGCCTCGAGTGAGTGCATTTTGAGATTTAGACTTCTAACATTAAGTAGCATTGCCCTCAGTTTTTGCTTGCCTGTTCCTGTTACGGTGGTAAATTTGTCATTTGAACCTTGCCTAAAAAAGGCACTATAGGGGCGGCAAGACCCTTAGCCAGTATCTGGAATCCCAGGGGCGACAGGTGCAGGCAATCCCTGGTAAAGCATCATGGTCTGTCGAGCATGTCGTCCCAGGCAGACAGATACTGGATACCCCTAGAATGACACCTGAAGCTTAGCCAATTGTTGAAGTCAATCATTTTGTCCTTGTACTGCAGTATCATTCTGGACGATGGCAGGATGCTACTCAGGGCTAGGGTCATACCTGCCTGGGCTACAAGATTGGAGAGCTCTTCCATGTCACTTTTCATGTAGTCCAGGGTGGTAAGTCTCAGGTCATTCACACCAACATGGACAATGACAGATTCATATTTGTACTTGTTGTGGAGTGACCTGAGTTCATGGATTATGTGGCAGATCCTAGCACCAGACAAGCAGCTGACAGCAACCTTCTCCTTGTTTAGCATGGTGAGTGGGACATCAGTGTGTCTGACTATAGAGTCACCTATGACTAGTGTGTTGGGTACATTGTTTTGCCTTATGAGCTGTGGTTTATTGGCATACTGAGTCTGTGGGCTATGTATCATTTGGGTTGTGTTGGGGGATGGAGGTTGCTTGCATTTCTGCTTTGGAGGTACTTCACATATAACCTCAACCAAATGTGTGTGCAATTTGTTAAACATGACTATGATATTTAATTTAAAATTCACTTATATCTGTAAGATGAGCACAATACTTTTGTTATTATCATAGTGAATCTTCACATATTCTAACTATGTATTTAGGACAGGTACATCTTGTGAAGTATGTATGTAACATACTCCAAACTTGTATAATTGCATCCATCTGAAAACTGTTTACAAACATAAATACTGACTTTAATATAAGAATTCATTCCCAGGGTGAATTAAAATCAGACACATACAGGCCTCTCTTAAGCGTATATGCATGCATCCTGAAATTACTATATCTCTAATTGCCATGCTTAGAAAGTAATTCTCCTATAGCAATGTCAAATAATATACTAGCTTTCAGTTTTTGCATACATTATTCCATGGGTTCAGTTCCCAGCTTAAACAACAATATTTCAACAATGTGTAAGCCCCAGTATCACAATATGTCACAAATCATCTTCTATCTCCTTCCAAACTGCAAGGATTAAAAGCCATGCCATTAAGCATTCCATTGTTGAACCTTAGAATATGTGTCAATAGTGTGAGCATCACACATGGCAAAGCTCAATGCCATGTTTCACACCTTTACTGCTATGTGATATAAGTAGTGCCAATGTGCCTGCCAAGGAAT